>NC_084670.1:36839332-37124332 GCF_028389875.1 Rhea pennata | reverse complement strand
ACAGAGCGAGCGCCCGCGGTTTGGGGGGGGCGGAAGCCCAAACGGCGACTGCAACGGGCTGGATTCGTGAACGAGCGCCTTCCCCCTGCCGCAGGACCGCGCGCCGCATTCGGTACCAAGCAGCGTACGAGCAGGGCTCCCGAGGAGGTCGGGGCGCGGGGTGGCGGGGGTGGGGGGTGGGGCGTGAGGGGGGAGGCAACACAGAAAAAAAACAATAAAAATCAGCGGGGCGAGAAAGGGAAGGAATAAGACAGGCATGCACGTAACCGCAAAGAAGCGGGAGGGAGGGAGAAAGAAGGAAGGAAGCAAGCAAGCAAAGAAGGAAAGGAAGGAAAAAGAGAGAAAGAGGAAGAAAGGAAGAGAGAAGAAAAGAAGGAAGGGAAAGAAAGAACAGGACGCAGAACAGAAAGGGGAGGGAAAAAAGAGCAATGAAACAAAAGAAGGGAAAGTAGCACGCAAGCAGCAGCGGAGAAGTAGAAGCTCTCCAAGGAGAGCAAAGGTGTGGGTGCGGGCTGGTCCGGTAGCGCTACCGGCCCACCGGGTCCCCCTCGGCGGCAGCCGGCCTGCGCACTCGGGCGGGGGAGTGGGCTTCGGGGCCGGCCAGCCGGTCTACCCGGCCCCGGGAAAGGCGGCGGGGAGGTGCCAATCGGGGGTGGGGGGGATAAAAGAGAGAGACAGACAGAGAGCGAGCGCCCGCGGGGGGGTGGGGGTGGGGGGAGGAGAAAACCCAAACGGCGACTGCAAGGGGCTGGCTAATGATGCTGGGCAGTGACTTTCTCACGGCGAGCTGTGGCCTTGTCCTGCCTGTTGTGGCCCATAGGGGACGGTCAAGAGGGACTGGGAGTGCATTCAGAAAAGAGGATTGCCTGGGCTGCTGAGAACTGACAGTGCCTTCTTGCCTCTGCCAGAGAGATGAGGAAGATCTCAAGACACGTGCGTGTTCTCCTCTTGCACCAGCTGTTAGCATGCCTCCACCTGGAGTTCCTGTTCCAGCAGCAGCTCCGGTTGCAGGAGCAGCTTCTGAAGCAGTCCTCTCAGGAGATCCCCACCATGGCTTTTCTGGTGGAGGTGAGCCTGATGTCAGGGGTGCCCCTGGGGTGCCTCTGATCCCTCTGCTCTCCTGTGCCCCTGCTGCAGGGTGGAAGGCAGTGAGTGGAGCTGGGGCAGTGGGTGCACTTGGCTTCGTCCATCAGCAGTGGGGTAACTCTTGTCCCCACCTGTGTTCTGTGCCACCTTTGTGGATGGTAGAGAGGAGCAGAGGAGCAGGTGAGGGATGTGCACGGTGGGCCCTGCTGCCCAGGACTGCGCGTGGGGCCCCAGGGGCTCTTGGCACTGCCTGTTGCCTGTGGGCTAGGCTTTGTATGGGCCTGGTGCCCTTGCCCGGAGCTGTTGGTGGGCTGCAGCACTGCCCGAGGCAGGGAGTCGTGCCAGCTCTGCCAGTTTCTCCCTGCAACGTGTGTTTCAGCTGCTGGCTTGCCCAGACCTTCACATAGAGGATGATAACGTCCTGATCCTCTTTGCGAGGTATCTGCAGAGCAACAGTCAGGTCATGCGCGGGCTGGTGCTCAGAGGCCTCGTCCTGCTGGGCGAGGATCCAGAGGCGGTGAGTAGGGGACAGGCGGTGAAGCTGTGCGGGCAGCATGGGGCTGGGTAGGGGGTGCTGGGGAAGACACACAGGGGGCGACTGATCAGGTCTGTTGTGGCCCATAGGGGACTGTGGAAGCAGCTCAGACACCTGGCAGAGACAGCGCAGACATGGAGGATTGACGAATGCCTGGTAAGGACAGCTGCACAGCCCCCAAGCCCAGCCCAGACAAGGCCTATCCCCCTCTGTGCCCAGGGTGTGGGGCAGGCCGCTGTGCCCCTTGCCCTGGCTGGCAGCTCTGGGAGCAGTACTCATGCTGCCCTTCTCCAAGCACGCTGCTCCGGCAGGCTCTTCTACAGAAGAAGTCTTCTACAGGGCCTGCTAAAGCTGCCGCTGGCCCAGCCGGGCCTTGCAGCAGGAGGGTACCTCAACATGCCTGGGGAGCAGCCTGCCCTCTGCTCCCTCCAGAGCTCGGCACTGGCCAGCCTGTGCATGGGAGTCACGAGCGAGCTGGCAGGGGGAGGCCAGTCCCGGGCGGAGGGGCTGCGTGGCTGCATGGGGAGGGTGTGTGCCAAGCCTGTGCCCTTGTAATCTCCCCAGCTGGCGAGGGGCAGGAGAGCAGAAGAGCACCTGCGCGAGAGCCTGTTGTACTTGCAGAGCCCCCAGGAGTCCTTGCGAGAGGCGGCTGTGAGGTTCACTGGTGAGCCCCAACTGCTGGCGTCCCTTTCTGACCCGGGGCAGCTCGGCTGTGGCTGCTGTGCTGGCAGCAAGAAGCAGCCCTGTGGCTGTTGTGGCCCCCAGTGCCTGATGCAGGGCCCGGGCACCCAAGGGCTCTGTGTCACCTTCTCCCATCTCTGTCCACACATATGGGGCTCTTGGGAGTCTCCTCCTATCCCTCACAGCAATGCCCTGGGGTCAGCGCTGTCTGAAGGGAGGAAGGAACATGGGTAGGCTGGCTGGCATCAGGGTTGCTGCTGGGCATGGGCTGTGGAGCAAGATTTATGGGGGCCTCTGTGTGTGCCTAGGGCTTGTGGCGCAGCACCTGAGGGTCCAGAGCAAGGAGAAGCTGGAGGACATCTGCAAGGGTCAGTGAGAGCAGCAGGGTGTCCACCAGGGCTGGTGGGAGGAAGACAGATGCTGGACAGGGAGCTCCCGCCCCTGCTCTAGCTGAGGAGGGCTCTGCTCCCTGTGCGGACCAGGGGCGATGTGGGTAGAGTAGAGAGAACATTGCTGGCCAGCAGCTCCCAGCTGATCCGTTTGTCCCTCCTGCTGGCTCCTAGCTGTGGGAAGAGCTGGGTGGAACTGGCCGTGCCAGCAAGGGATGCCTGGGGTCCATGCAGATATGGGGTCTTGATCTCTGCTCTGGTCCTTTCTCTTTCAGCCCTGCAGAGCTTGCAGGAGGATGTCAGCCCTTCCATTTGTTGCCTGGCCACGCAGACCATCCTGCTCCTGAAAGCTCCAGGGAAGAAGACTCCCACCACAGGCCTGTGCTACCACCTAAGGAGAGCGTGTGAGTGGTGGCACTGTCCTCTGCGTGGAGGCTGTGTTTGCTGCCAGAACTCGGCCACCTCCTGATGCCAGGCTGCTCTGGCCACCTGGACCACCTGAATGTATGGGAAGTCAGGGGCCGGGTAGGGTCCGGCTCCTGGCTTCTCTCCCTGCCTGCAGGACAGCTCCAGCCCTCAGGCCCGGCCCGGCCCAGCCTTGTTCTGCCGGTCCACCATCTTCTGCACTTTCCCCAAAAGAAGCAGCCCTGTCTCTTCACTACGTGTCAGTGGCTTTTCTTTGGGCAAATGAATCGGGGGAAAACTCAGGCCGGGAAGGCATCGGGCTCAACTTGGGAGGGGGAGGGCACACACTTGCTGCAGCAGTCTGTGCAGCCACAAGATTCCCCTCTTCCAGCAGTCAGAGCAGCCCCTCGTTTCCCCTTACAACAGGCCTTGGAAGGAATGGAAGCACCCAGTGGCCTTGAGAATTGTGACCTGTTCTGCAGGAGGAAGGACCCAGAGCCGGCCCTTCGCCAGCGCTGGCTTTCCTTGGTGTGGCTGAGCCCAGGAGCAACCAGGCTGCTGAGATGCTCTGGCTTCAGCAGCCAAGTCAGCTCTCATGCTGGGAGAGGCTCCTTGGCCAGGGCAAGGCTGCAGCCATAGAGGCTCCAGCCCCTCCACGAGCAGAGCTCTTCAGGCACCAAAAAAGGAAAAAGCCAAATGGGGGAGCAGCTTATCGATGGGTATAAGTATCTGGTGGGAGAGGATCAAGAGGCTGGAGCAGGACTCTTGTCGGTGGTGCCCAGTGACACGCTGAGGGGTGAGGGGCACAAAGTGAAGTGCAAGCATACTGTGTGTGAATCTGAAGAAAAAGCTGGTTTACTGTGGGGGTTACTGAGCAAGGGAGCAGTTGTACAGAAGGGCTGTGGGGTTTTGAGCAGAGCTGTGTCATTGCCCTGAAGCAGCAGAAGCCCTTGGCGAGGGGCACAGCCCTGTGCAGGATGGTCACGGAGAAAGGAGGGAGGTGCAGGAGGGCATGTGGTAATTGTCACAAAGCAGGGAGTGAGCAAAGCTGCACTGTGCCTTGGCTGTGGGGTGTGAGCGCTCTGTTCCTGGAGGACTGCTTGAGCCCTGCATATCCTACAAGAGGGGCTGGAAGGCCACTAGGCTGTGCAGACGCAGCACAGATACCGCAGCATCAGCCCTGAGGACATTGCCCTGTGGCGCATCCCTGCCCTCGCCTCTCCTCCATGCCGAGGTTGTGTGGCAACTCATGGCCTTTGGCTGAAGCTGCGGGGGAGAGCAGCTGCCCGCTCGCCTTGCTGCCCCCATGGCAGCAGGGCAACGCAGAGGGAGCTGCTGGGGAGGTGCTGGGATGGCTGGCTCTGGCAGGGCAGCCGGGCAGCTCTCGGCCCCTGTGTGCCTTTTTGGTGGGAGTTTGCAGGGCAGGAGCCTGGCCTGGGGCTTGGGGTGCCAGGGAGAGGAAGTTATTAAAAAGTAAGAACTGAATTGTGAGCTAATCCTGAGTTCTGTTAAGTGAGCTCTGATGCTTCAGGAGCATCTGAGCAGCCCAGCAGCCCGGAACTGCTGGTGGCATGCTGCACTGCCGGACACAGGGTCTTGCTAGCTCCTACATTGGCTCAGTAGCTGCAGGGCTTGGGCAAGGCTGCACACATTGCTCTGCTCTGCTGCCTGCCCTAAAGCACGCAGAGAGGAGGAACTGCTGGGCTGCACGTTGCACACCAAGGACTGTGATTGCATGTGGCCAGGCACCACAGGATTTGCCCATGCAGGCACCTGTGCAGCAGAGCCCAAAGTTCTGCATGGGCACGAGAGGCTCCAGGCTTTCCAATAAGAGATTTGACACCTTTGGGAGGAGGTTTGACACCCGGTGATTGCTCTCCTTCAAGGCCCTTCTTCTCCCAGGCTAGAATAGAGGTGGTGCCTGCTCTAACACCCCCATGGCCATCACTGCTCGGCTCTGGCTCTCCACCGGGCTCTGACCAGCAGTGCCAGTGCCAGGCCGAGAGGCAACGGGCACAAACTGAAACAGAGCATGTTCTGGTCAAAGCCAAGAGAAACCTTTTGGGCCAGGAGGGTGACTGAGCATTGCAACAGGTTGTCCACAGACAGAGCGGAG
Source organism: Rhea pennata (assembly GCF_028389875.1). NCBI lineage: Eukaryota > Metazoa > Chordata > Aves > Rheiformes > Rheidae > Rhea > Rhea pennata. The sequence goes on along the minus strand of NC_084670.1, from coordinate 37,119,120 downwards.
TCTCCATCCTTGAAGCCAGTCCAAACCTGACTGGACGTAGTCCTGGGCAACCTGCTCTAGGTGACCGCACTCCAGAAAGAGGCAACGAGATGAGCACCAGAGACCCCTTCCAACTGAAACCTGCTGTGGTCCCGCTTTCTGGATCCTCACGGCCTTTCCTGGAGGGAAGCTCTGTAAGGGCAGAGGCTCCTACCAGTCAGTCTTCTCGTACAAGCTGCAGTTTGCCCCAGTGAATCTGGCCAGCTTCATTTCTTGCCCTGGCAGAAACGGCCACACGCTCCAGCTGCTATCTGGTACAGCCAGATCACACAATTGTCGTGACTCTGTTTCAATACTTGTTTTATTCCTGCTCAGCTACCTGCACACCCCGAGTACCAGTACTTTCAGGGCGCAGCACTCACTGATGGTGGGCTCCAGTGGCTCTGGCAGCTGCGGTTTGTAGTCCACCTGGTCCTGCCTGAGGGCTGCGATACCCACTCGCATTTCAGTGCTGAGGGCTGCAGGCTGGGCAGAGCAGCCAGCCAAAGAGATGAGACCCTGCAGCATGACTTCTTGCCTTCTCTGGTCTCTTGTGCTTGTCCTGCTGCAGGTGCAGCAAGCACAGCTGCCCACATGCTTTCTCCTCAAGCCAGGGTTTCCCTCCAGCCTGCAGAGCTCCTCATAGCTATTGCAGCTGCACCTGTCCCAGCAGCCAGCCTGTCCCCAGGGGAGCTGAGGGTGTTTGGCCCAGCTCCTGGGAATTACATGCCTGGGGGTCTCAGGGGGTTGAGTCCTGCCTGGCTCTGCTCGGCCTCTTCTCCACAAACTCCAGCCTCACTGCACTGCTCCCGCTTGCGCTAAGAAAACCTCCGGCAGGACCTGTCTCTTCTGCTCCCAGCACATTTAACCCCATGCGGCTCAGCACATCTCCCTTTCCCCCTCCAAGACTGAGGCCAAGCCCTGATGCCTGTGGGCATGACAAAGCCTGCCAAGAGACAGAGGACCTTTGGGGGACAGCCAAGGCTTTCTTGTCTATGGTCTGTGTGAGGGGGTTACTCCACTTTCCAAGCCTCCTTGCCCCAAGGCCTGCACGGTGCTCTGCTCCCAGGGCCGTGGCACCACACAGCCTGCCTCACCTGCCCTGTCCCACCTGTCCCCTGGCTTTGCCACAAAGCTCCACAGCAAGAACCTCCCACCCAACTGAGGCCCAGCTGGCGCAGCTGCAAAGCCAGAGGCCACCAGCCAGTAATGAGGCCACACAGAGCAAGAGCCACAGAGACATCCAGGGTTCAGCATTGTCCAGGGATTTGTCCTCAGGAGGAAACAGGCAGACAGCTCACTCTCACCCTCCACCGAGCTCAGCCAGCAACTGCCAGGACCACGTGGTAGTCCTAGGCACATGCCACTGTGTGCTGGCAACATCATCAGACCCACATCACTCTCACCAAAGGCCCAGGGATGTCACCAGACTTTCCCCTGGGCACCCAGCAGTGAGAAAAGCTCCACACTGTGCTACAGAGGGCCCTGAAGAACATTTCTAACCCTGCTCCTCCCATTGCTGTCCCCGCTAAGGGGCCCTCTCCCCAGCAGGACGGCACAACTCAGCCCCACCTGCTTTGGACAATGCTCAGAAGTCATTTATGGCAGCACCACAGCGTACTTCGCTGCTTACTAACAGAGCTGGGAGGAGGGCCTCAGCCCAGACGGTCGCAAAAGGGGGCCAGCTGGCAGCTGGACAGGAGGCCATGGAGCAAAACACCAGCTATCTCACAGCACCAAGGACCTAGGAGGACAGAAAGCATGTATTACTGCAGAACCCCAGCAAAGCAACCTCCAGCACTGCCCTGCTCCCAGCACTGGGTCTCACACCCCTTTGCCCCGAGAGCACAGGGCGCTCACAGAAACACTCCTCCCACCCCGTGAAGGCTCCAGGGCAAGAGGCAGACACCAGCTCTCACCAGCACCTTCAGCAAAGGGGTTGCCCACAGGCTCCCAGCATGGACAGCACAAGACAAGTCCTGAGGACTGACCTGCCCGGCCTGTAGCTGGGCTCCTCCTTCTTTCCGCCTAGTGCCCTTTCCCCTGAGCAGAGCGAGCTCCAGCTGCTGCCTCTGCAGCACCAGCAGCCTGTACACATCACATGGTCCCCAAAGCAGCCTCACATCCACCACCTCACTCACAGAGGCTTTGCACATGCCCCTGCGATCCCCCTGCCTCCAGCAAGCAGCAAGGGCCCCCCGCTCAGGCTCTACAGGGCACAACCACCTCTCCAAGAACAGGCTGCTCAGACCCCACAGCCAGGGCACAGTTGAGCTTTGCTCACTCCTCGCTTTGGGGCACTCACCTGACACCTCCTCCCACACCTGCCTCCTGCCTCCCTCCTCAGCCTGGGCAGGGCTCTGCTCCTCACTGACAGCTTCTGGCACTTCCAGGAAACAAACCAGCATTGGCCGTGCAGAAGCAAAGCCCCACAGGATGACAGGAAAGAAAAAGAGGTCAAGAGCAAGACCACTCTCTCTCTCTCCAGCACACCAGGCCCCAGCCCAGGCTCCTGCTCTGCAGACTCCAGCCAAAAAGGTACACAGGACCTGGGAGCTGCCTGGCTGCCCTGCCAGAGTCACCCATCCCAGCACCTCCCTGGCAGCTGCCCTGCTCCAATGGGGGCAGCAGGGTGAGCAGGCAGCTGCTCTCCCCCGCAGCTTCAGCCAAGGGCCATGGCTGGCCACACAACACCACAACAGGCTGCCCAGAGGCTCCTCCCTCCTGAGCGTGGCAGGGGAGGCTGCAGGGCAGAGCAGCTTTGTCCCCTGGCCAAGGAGCATTTCCCAGCACTGCTCTGACTGCTGCAAGAGGGGAATCTTGTGGCTGCACAGACTGCTGGAGTGAGTGTGTCCCCTGCCCCTCCCAGGCTGAGCCCGATTCCTTCATGGCCTGAGTTTTCCACCAATTTGTTTGCCCAAAGAAAAGACACTGACATGTGGTGAAGAGACAGGGCTGCTTCTTTGGAGAAAGCAGAGCAGAGGGTGAATGGGCAGCACAAGGCCGGGCCAGGCCAGGTAGCACAGGGCTGGTGGCACAGGCCTGTGGTGGGAGTCTTCTTCCCTGGAGCTCTCAGGAGCAGGATGCTTTCCGTGGCCAGGCTACAGATGGAAGGGCTGATGTCAGAGAACCATAGAATCAGTAAGGTTGGAAGGAACCTCTGGAGATCATCTAGTCCAACCCCCCGCTGCTCCAGCAGGCTCACCTAGACCATGTTAGACAAGGCTGCATCCAGGTGGGCTTTGAAGGTCTCCAGAGAAGGAGACTCCACAACCTCTCTGGGCAACCTGTTCCAGTGCTCCATCACTCTCACAGTGAAGAAATTTCCCCTCACGTTCAGGCAGAACTTCCTGTGGTTCAGTTTCTGCCCATACCTCTTGTCCTGTCACATGGGACAACTGAAAAGAGTTTGTCCTCGTCCCCTTGACATCCTCCTTTCGGGTACTTACACACATTGATAAAATCCCCCCTCAGTCTTCTCTTCCCCAGGCTGAAGAGGCCCAGCTCTCACAGCCGTTCCTCATAGGGCAGATGCTCCAGCCCTCTGATCATCTTCATAGCCCTACACTGCACTCTCTCCAGGAGCTCCATGTCTCTCTTGGACTGGGGAGCCCAGAACTGGACGCAGCACTCGAGATGATTACTCTACTTACCAGGGCTGAGTAGAGGGGCAGGATCACCTCCCTCGACCTGCTGGCAACAGTCTTCCCAATGCACCCCAGGATACCATTGGCCTTCCTGGCCACAAGGGCACATTGCTGGCTCATGGTCAGCTTGTCATCCACCAGCACTCCCAGGTCCTTCTCTGCAGAGCTGCTCTGCAGAAGGTCAGCCCCCAGCTTGTACTGTTATTTCTCCCTAGGTGCAGGACTCTGCACTTGTCCTTGTTGAACCTCAAGAGGTTCCTCTCTGCCCAGCCCTCCAGCCTGTCCATGTCTCTCTGTGTGGCAGCACAGCCCTCAGCTGTATTAACCATTCCTCCCACATTGGTCTCATCAGCACACTTTTTGAGGAGGCACTCTGTCCCTTCATCCAGGTTGCTGATGAAGAAGTTGAACAGCCTGGGACCCGGTATAGAGCCCTGGCGGATGCCACTAGCCACAGGCCTCCAACTAGACTGCATGCCACTGATGATGACCCCCTGAGCTCTGCCTTCCAGGCAGTTCTCAATCCACCTCACTGTCTGCTCATCTATCCCACACTTCCTGATCTTATGTAGGAGGATGTTCTGGGAGACAGTGTCAAAAGCCTTGCTGAAGTCAAGGGACACAAGATCCACTGCTCTCCCCTCATCTACCGACCAGTCATTCCATCAGAGAAGGCTAGCAGTTTGGTTAAGCACAATTTCCCCTTGGTGAATCCATGCTGGCTGTTCCTGGTCACCTTCATTTCCTCCATGTGTCTGGGGACGGCATCCAGAAGGAGCTGTTCCATCAGCTTTCCAGGGATGCAGGTGAGGCTGACTGGCCTATAGTTGCCTGGGTCCTCCTTCTTGTCCTTTTTGAAGACTGGAGTGACATTGGTGTTCTTCCAGTCCTCAGGCACCTCTCCAGTTCTCCAGGACTTTTCAAAGATGATGGAGAGTGGCCTGGCAACAATGTCCACCAGCTCTCTCAGCACCCATGGGTGCATCCCATCCAGGCCCATGGATTTGTGAATGTCAGGCTTGCCCAGAAGGTCTCTAATTCTATCCTCCTCAACCAAAGGGAAGTCTTCCTTTCTCCAGACTTTCTCCCTTGCCTCCAGGCTCCAAGATTCTTGAAGACTGCCCTTAGCAGTGAAGACTGAAGCAAAGGTGGCATTCAGTAATTCTGCCTTCTCTGTATCCTCTGTCACCAGGGCACCCGCCCCATTCAGTAGCTGGCCCACATTTTTTCCAGTCTTCCTCTTGCTACTGATGTATTTGAAGAAGCTCTTCCTATTGCCCTTAACATCCCTTGCTTGGTGAGGTGAATCCCATCTCTCCCCACCAGTTGCTGATCTTCAAACCATGTTCTATCATCATAGAATCCAAAATCCTGTTGCCAACACCAGCAGCGTAGCCAGTTGTTGATTTGGAAAAAATGTCCTACTCCTCCTCCCGTGCCTCCTCCTAATTGGCAGAACCAATGAGAAGACCACCTGCATTCCCAGACCCTTGACCACCATGCCCAAGGCCTTGAAGTCTTCTTTGATTGTTTCCAGTTTGCTCTCTGTATCATTAGCTCCCACATGAAAGAGCAACAGGGGGTAGTAGTCCGAGAAGCGGACAAGCCCTGGTAGCCTTTCAGACACCTCTCGTATCCTCACCCCCAGCAGGCAGAAAACCTCTCTAGAGGAGGGGTCAGGTCAGCAGATAGGCGCCTCTGTCCCCTGCAGCATGGAATCACCCACTTCAACCGTTTATCGCCTCTTCCGAGTGGTCATGCAAGGCACAGGCTCAGGCAGCCCAGTTGCTTCCCTTGAGGTCAGGTCCGGGTCCTCCTCATCCTGGAGTGCACTAAACCTGTTCAACTCTAACTCCAAGTCTACAGGAGGATTAGGGGCCTTTCTTCTTTTTGTTTGAGAAGCAACTAGTTTCCCGCCTTCTTCAGTACAGTGCTGTGCTGTACTATTTCACTCTGCACAGAGCCTTCCAGTAACTCCCCTGCTGCAGGGGACTGGGACTGCAGGAGCAGTGCGGTCTCTAAGAATGCCCTGTCCATCTCCTGCTCACTTTCTCGCATGCTTCACACTCTGCTGACTTCATCCAGCAACTCTTTGACTTGACCACACAAATTGTCAACAACAGCACACCTCTTGCAGGAGGGTGGACCATCAGTCCAGGCCTTCTGGAGAGGCTCCAAGCACGCCCTGCAGCCCGAGACCTGCAGGGCAGCATCTGCTCTAAGAGGCTCTGTCTGGGTTGAAGCTTCCGACACAGCTAATGTAGCAGTTCCCACAGCTACAGGCAAATACACTTTGTGGTGAGTTATAACCATGTTTGTGAGAGTGGGCACTACTAGCACTGGAAAAAGAAAGATTTCCTCTTGCGCCTAACTGCACTCCTCCTGCATAAACTGCTGCGCTCTGGGAGCTGTGCTCCAGGCCTGGCTCTTATGCAGACCTCTCCCTACTACTGACTCACAGGGTACTTGATCCACCCTAAACAAGGGCTACCTGGATCAGAAGGCCCAACTCCCTCTATTCAGGAGCAACCTAGACTGCTCCCTAGCAGTAGCTACACCCAGAGAGAGTGGGTGATAAGTGCTGGGGTTTCTTCCAGGAGAGCTTAAGGCTTCCTGCAGTTGCCCTTGCCGGCAGAAATTCCTATATCTATTCTACGCAAGGACAGAATAAGATGGACTCCCTTTATCTTGCCCAACTCAACATAGTCGTTAGCACTGCCTTCACACAGCAGGAACCATGCTCCTGCTCCTTCAGGCTCGGTATCAATCTCTCCTTTTCATTTGAGGGTTTATAGCTAGCCAGCTATAACCCTCACTGCATCATTTTGCTATAGCTAAGGCAAAGGTTAGAAGAACAATTGCAGCACTGAATCATTACACAAGCCATTACACATACAGCTATAATAAAAAGAATTAGCAGAACTAATTTCTTCAGCCATTTCCAGTCTGGTAACCTTGAGGTTGATTGGTGCCAAATTTCTTCAAATCCCAGGGATTTATGTTCTAGTTAGATTCCCAGGGGCCAACATCCAGTCTGGCAAGCCAGCACAAACTCTCACACACACAGACAAACATTCTTCAGTAGCAAGCAGTTTATTAGTAGATACTTACAAACAGACCGACCCGATGGTAATCTCGAGAAGGACCACCTCAATGCTTGTCCCGATCATCTGCATGATGAGAGAGGGAGTCAGCAGCCACAATCTTTTCGGACATCCCCGAGGAGGCAACGTGGTCCTCTGTTGTGTAGCAGCCTCTTTCTCCTTGAGAAAAACTCTGGTATTTATGATTATTTGCAGTAGGTGGGAGTCCCGGCACCTGGGGCCAGAACGTGCAGGGAGTCTAGCCCAACTCCGCCCCGGTTGCATAACCGGGCTATGATACTGCACATGCCTGCAGACTTATTTCAGGGGCCACATTTGGCTTTGGGGGTCTCTACTTCATTACTCTTCAACTTCTGACCTTCATGTGGACTACTTCTCCTGGTGATTCTGTGGCTGGAAGCCACAGAACCTCTGTATAACCAACTGCTGTCCTTTCTCACAGATTTCCAAGTCTTTGTTAGTTACTTATTTGTATCCGGCTTAACACAGCGGTATTGTTCTAGGCCTGAAAGTTGCAACACTAGACTATTCTCACCAAGTATCAGCTGGTACAGATACAAATGCTACAACAGGGACCATTCCCACCAAGTATCACATAGTATGGATACAATGTATCATCTTTCTGCTCTTGCTGTAATACACTTACTTGTTTTATTATTCCAAGGTCTACGTTTATTCCCCCTGGCTCATCAATGGATGTGCAACAGCTAGCGTTCACAACAGCACATACTCCTCCATGGGAGGCCAACATCACATCTAAAGTCATTCTGCTTTGCAATGCAACCGTTGAAATCTCCGTAACCTCTTTTTGCAAGGCATCTGCTGCATCCGAGGTGGCACTTCCAATCCTTTCCATGACTGCCGATATAGTCACTATAGCTTTCTCTAATTCACTAACTCCCAGCCAGAGGATGAACCACCTAACAAGTGAATGGAAAGCTGTAGATTGAAATGATAGCGGATTGGGAGGTATTGCTCTTCTTTTTCTTCCTGGAGATGTTCTCACCCATCCTACTCCCTGAAGCTCAGATATTACCTTAATTCTGGGGACTGTCACCCCTAAAGTACAACTGCCTGTCCACCAAGGACCTAAGACTTTACGAGCCTCACTTCCGCACAACCAATACCATCCTAAACCATGTCGAGTTAACATCCCTGTAACATCACCAAGTTCACTCCTAACAGGTTGATTGATTCCTTCTACTATATATGAATCATTATTACAATAGCCATAATCTGGGTCATAATGAGACCCTCCCCCCCATCCATTTACAGTTACACGTGATGTATCATTCTCATCCCACAGGACCGTGGAAAGACTTAAATATGTGAGTGGACCAGAGGTGAAAGTCCAGTTACTTGTATGATTCCACTCTGCTTCTTCTTCTTCTTTTTTTTTTTTCTTTTTTTTTTTTTCAGTGAGTCATTTAAAGCTATTCCAAACACGGATATTCCGTGTTGATTACTGCTTTGGGGCATTTGGGTACATATCCAACAATCATTCTTGTGTAACAGCTGAGTGATATTTTGAGCTAGGATCAAAGGTAAATTTTGGTCCCAACGTAAGATTTGCCAGGCTTGACTCGTGGCAACCAATATTAATGCAAACAAACCCCGGAGGTCAATCGTAGTTTCTTCTTATCTTAAGAAGAGCCTTTGTAACTCCAGAATAATGGATCTATGGACCTTTGCCCCAAACCTTAACAGCGGTGTGAGTTATTAGGAGAACTCGAAGTGATCCTTTTCACTTAGGCGTCAGTTTAGAATTTTGAGAAAACTCTTTTACCTTTCCTGGCTGTAAATCATTCATTTGTAGTTCTGGGGGTAACAGTACAAAAGAATCACTACGCTTGCTGAATACTCACTTGCAACAAAACCACAAAGCCAGCTCTGCAGAATAGACAGGCTTTAGACATCATACGTCTGAAGCAGCAGGGCATTTGTGGATTTCTAGGGTTATCTCAAACAGATTGTTGCATATTCATCCCCAATGTTACTGCAAGCCTGGGAGACCAGCTTAAACAGATGCAGGAGGTGGCCTCCAATACCCGGGCCTTGCGGGATGGTCTTATTGAGGGATGGTTAGGCCACCTGTTTAACCAATTAGGGTTTAACGTTTCTGGATGGCAACTTCCATGCTCCAAACCATCACTGTAATTGTCGCGGTACTACTATCGGTCTCCTGCACTTTGCAGTGTGGAAAGACTGTAAAAACAGGGAGAATTCTCTCTCTCAGCATTACCCTTTCGTGAGGATGAGCTGCTCTCCCGCAATTAACGGATGTCCCTACATCTCACGCATCACATCAGGTAGTATCTTTTCACAATCCCACCTATACTTAAGACATACCGTTGGGGGCAAGGGGTACCTCCACTACCACCCCAGCAAGGACAGTGGATGACACAAGTCACGGAGGTGGAGCATGTAGGGGAGGCTGCACTGAACCCCGTTGTTACCTCAAAGGTACACCTGCTTCCACAGGCTGCCCCCCAGCCTCTGTTATATAAGCTATTAAGGCGAGCAGATACCTGAGGGCTGATATAACTTGCTTTATTAATAGGACTTGGACAGCTGCATTGTCCTGTGAACAGGACAATCTGCCAAGAACTGACCATCTGGAACCACACCTTTGTTTCATCTGAACCACATCTTAGCTCCACTGGCTGAACAAAGCTTTGTCTTATGACTTGTGGTCACCACTGTCAGGTACATCTATAGGTAAGGGAAGCGGACTTACTCTAGGAGAGACAGGTACAAGTCGCCTCCTCCCTGGTTTGGGGACACCTGACCCCAAACTCCTCGAGGTTGAGAGCCCAAATTGCTTGGTGGTACGTAGACTCTGCTTTATTTGCTAACTATTGATTGATCTTTCTTTCTATTCCTCCGATATGTGAATAGCCTCTGCCTGCAAATTAATAAATTGTATCCTACTCATTGCTTGCTTGTGTTGTGACATTGCTTAAAGCAGAACAGGAAGGTGGAGGTGGAGTTGCTAGGCCTGATGCTGTTCTCTTTACACAGTCACAGTCCCTCTGCAGGGTTCAACTCTCCTCTGTCGCTGTTATGCACACCCACAGTCATGGGGAAGGTTCTGAACACCCCCAACAACAGGTTCACTGCCCTAAGCACTCTTCGGCACGGAAGAAAGGCATTTGAGTGACTGTGAAGAACTGCTTTACTCTTGTACCAGTGGTCCCAAGGAGAGATCTCATAGCTGCGGTAAGAAGGAGTTAATTCCCGACCACAACAATTAACCCTGCCCTAGCAGTGAAAGCAGGTGTTGTCTCTCAAGGTCCTGACAGAAGGAGTTAAGTCTAGACCACCCTGATTAACACTGCCCCTTATCTCAAAGCCCTGACATCCTCCCTTCTGGAGGGTGAGGCACAGGAATGCAGACTGCTTGTAGTTGCAGTAAGAACACCTCTGACTTACACAGGGGTATAGACAATGTCACTTTGTAGGGTTTCAGGTATGTGGCCTGTTGTGAGGAATTTCAGCTGTGGCTTTTATCCTTTCTGGGTTAATTGTTCGCTGTCCCTCCTTCAGGATGAATCCCCAGTACTTCCCCTCTGGAGCTCAGAGAGAGACGTGCAATGCCCTGCAGTTGCTGATGCAGCGCATAAATAGGTAGTATCCTTTAAACAATCATTGTGATTTTACTTGTCAGCAGTAAACCATCTACACACTGTATTGAAATCAATCCACCAGGTAACTCATTCTCTTTTAAGTCTTTTTTAAATATTTGAGTGAATATGGTAGGAGACCCAGCAACCCTTGGAGAAGTCACGTCCATGTTAACTGCTGTCCTTCCCTGGTAAGGAAAATTAGGGCTGGCTCTTCTCATTTATTGGAATGCTAAAAAGAAATGCAGCAGTTAAGTGATCACAGTAAAATATCCAGCCCAATGCAGTATTTGCAGAAGGATCGAGTATCACTGGATGAGGTTGATTGATAGTCTGCATATCTTGTACAAAGGGTATTCTGGAGGATCTCTATCTAGTTTATTCTTCTAGTATTGTTTTTACAGGGCATATAGAAGTATCGTGATAAAACACATACTCTCAGAACACCCCAGCTAAATCTCAGTCTGTTTATTTTTGTATGCTTTTCCTGGCTTCTTGGGGAATTGGATACTGTTTTACAGCTGGTGGGGTTCCTCCCTTTGTTTGCAGGAAGCCAGACTGGGCTGAGGCTGATCATTCAACATCAGTACTGGGTTTACTCCATTTAACACTTTGGGTACTTTCGCCCTGGGGTTTGGGCTTTAGCTTATCACGCTCATCCCCATAATTATTGAACCCATTTCATTGGATGATAAACGCAATTCTATGTCCAGGGTTTGCAGATCTCTTCCCAGCAAACATGCTGCAGATACTGCAGCTAATACAAATCTCCTCCATCCACTTTTGTTTCCTATCGTTACTAATAGGAGTTCACTTAATTTTTCTTTTTTTCTTTTTCTTTTTCTTTTTCTTTTTCTTTTTCTTTTTCTTTTTCTTTTTCTTTTTCTTTTTCTTTTTCTTTTTCTTTTTCTTTTTCTTTTTCTTTTTTCTTTTTTCTTTTTTCTTTTTCTTTTTCTTTTTCTTTTTTCTTTCTCCAGTGATTGCAGGTATTAATACCCTATCTTTGGTTTTGTATCCTTCTAGGGTAAAATTTAAAAGAGATAACATGGCTCCCATAGCCATTAAAATCCAACTTCTTGTCCCTCTACTTTTCCTATCATATGTCCCTTCTGATCCAACTGAATGCCTCACAGACCAAAAATCCCTAATTAGATTTCCTGGAACCGCTTTGCATATTCATAACATTTCCTGGAACAAATTATAATATTCACACTGTGATTACGCATGTGCTTTGTGGTCTTCTGTGGGGGTCTCTGGTGGTCTTTGGGGTTGCCGGGGGTTGCTCAAGGGTGTCCTTCACTTGAACCTTTCTGCGAGCACACGTAGTTACTGCTGGTTTGCTGTCTCCATGCCTCTTGCACAATCTTCCAGTCATTAGCATCTTCCAGACCAGAACGAATCCCCACACACACACCTCATCCACAGCCATCAGTTTTGTAGTGTCCAAGTTTCACAAAACACCCTGTCAAGCTAAGTGCACAAAAATGATCATAAAACGCCAAAAAATGCAACTTTCTCCAAGGCCTAATAATCCAAAGTTTCAAATTATGTCATACCTAACTTTTAAACACATTTGACTACAGCAGTTACAAAACTGAATCATAATACAGGCTAGAATACAAGCACAGACTACAGTTATTACAACGACAAAAAGATTTCTTAACCAAGTCGAATTGGGTAGCTGTGAGGTCAGCTTTTTCCATGTATCTGTGAATCCCCGGGAGGTATCATCCCTTGTGACTTCCTGTAAAACCTTAGTTTGTTCCCAAATTCATCTCAAGTCTGTAGAAATCCTCCTGCTTTGGTCCACATACATGCAACAACTCGTATTTATAACTCTGCAGACCCCTCCCTGCAAAGCAAATCGTAAATCTGAGGCCATCCGATTTTGTAAAACCGCTTGTGATAGACTAGATACTTCGGCCTGCAGGGCTTCTGTTGCATCCCGGGTTTTATTTTTCAAGGCGTGCTATTGTTGCTGAAATGCTGACAGTTGTTTTCTCCAGCTCTCTTACCCCCAGCCACGGGTCGTTCTGCAAGGGCTTTAGGAGCTCTTTTGGTTCTTCTGAGGAAGGTCCTAACCCATTCACTTTGTTGGTGCAGTTTATCAACTCTGGTTGTATTAGGGACCAAAACTCCTAGCACGCAGGTCTTGTTTTGGTGTAAGGGTGAGGCTTTGCAGGCCTTGTCACCACACCGCCAATACCATCCTAAACCATGTGGAGTTAATAAGCCCGAAACACTTCTAAATTTACACTTAACAGTCTTGCTGAATTTTTCTACTCTAGGTGAATCATCATGACAATAGCCATGATTGGGGTCATAATAAGACCCAGCATTCATAGCTATGCATGCTGTATCATTCTCATCCCACAAGACCGCAGTGTGAGCGCACTAGAGATGAGAGTCCAGTTACTCTTATGACTCCACTCTGCTTCCTTTTCTTTTATTTGTGAGTCATTTAGAACTATTCCAGTTAAGAATATTCCCCGCCAATTACCACTCTGGGGCATTTGGGTACATCTCTAACAATCCTTCTTGTGTAACAGCTGAGTGATATTTTGAGCTAGGATCAGATGTAAATTTTGGTCCTAATGTAATGTTTGCCAAGCTTGGCTCATGGCTACCAACACTAATGCAAGTAAACCCCAGAGCTCAGTCATAATTTCTCCTTATCTTAAGAGGAGACTGTTGTTCTACTGTGCAAGGGGAGAGAGCCTTCTCAGCTCTAGAGTAATGGATCCACGGTCCCTTGCCCCAGACCTGAACAGCGGTGTAAGTTGTCAGGAGGACTTGAAACAGGCCTTTCCACTTTCCAGTTGGGGCTCTGAATCCCATGACTTTACATATGTTGACTCTTTTTCCTTCACCCAGGTCCAGTGCTTGTGTGAGGGCTATAAGCTCAGCTTTTTGAGCTGACACTTTTGAAGGTAATGCTCACGATTCCACAACCTCGTTGATGGTTGTCAGAGCATACCCTGACATTCTTTTTCCATCTCAAACAAACCTGCTACCGTCTGTATATAATTCCCAATTCGGATTCTCCAGTGGGGTGTCCTTGAGGTCTGGGCAACTAGAGTAAATCACAACTGTTTGTAAGCAGTCATGCTCTGGAGCACTCTCTATGCAGCCAGTTGAGAGGAAAATAGCGGGGTTAAAACTATATGAAGTTTAATATATGTATAAATATATAAAACACACTGTCAAATTACGTACACAAAATGATCATAAAAGGGCAAAAATGGAACTTTTGGCAACAGTGGGCCTTTCTCCAAAGCCTAATGTATCACTTTGTTATGGGAGGAGATTTTACAGTGCAAATTGGAGCTGGCAGAGGTGCTGGAGGTGAGGGGAGAGGTGACCCCCAGCAGGCCTGCTGGAGGGGGCAATGGTCCAGCGATGAGGGCAGGCTGGGGGTGCCTGAGCACAGGGTGGTGTGGGGCCCGGGCTGGTGGGCACAGCCTGCTCGCTGGCCCCTGGCATCTCCCATGGCCCATCATGGCGGTGCTCTTCAGGTGTTGCTGCAAGAGGAGTCCACTGACCACCTGGGCACTGTGGTGTGGCAGCAAATCATGGTCACCATCAGTGCAATGATGGCTTGGCCAGGGCCTCTGCACCGGATTGTCCAGTGGCCCTGGGTCTAGCTGGGAGGCTTTCCCCATCCTTCAGGAGTCTCCCAGGGCTATCTTTTGAGCCTGTGCTTGACCTGAGAGTGGTGGAGAAGGGAGGGCAGAGAGGGCTCAGGGGCTACTCATGTCTCTTGGGCTTTTCCTGAAAGGCTGAGGCAGGAGATATGGGGCCCCCATTCCCCATGCAGGCCCCTACCCTGGGTGCTGCAGGATCATAAGGTGGCCTGGGAGGAGGAGGCGGAGGCCGATGGGGCCCTTGCAGAGGGCAGCTGCGAGCTGCAGCCCCACGAGGTGTGCATGCCCCAGGCGCTGCCAGCGGCCAATGGCAGGGACACCGCTAGGTGCTCGGTTTCTATCTTGGCTGCCCTCCTTTCCCCTGTAGGTGTGTGGGGAACACCTCCAGCCCACTGAGAGGACAGAGGTCCTAATCACAGCCATCAGGGCAATGGGAGCCAGCAGCACGGATGCCATGCAGGCAGCTGCTCACAGGCAGGAGATGGGGGCTTTGATGTCCTCTGCCTGCCAGGCCTGTGCTCCCTGGCTGGCCAGCTTCCTGGGGGGAAGAGGTGGCTCCCCATAGGGCTCCCCCACCTAGTGCAGGTATCAGCCATGGGTCTCCTACCCTGCAGTCTGCATCCACCCTCCCAGGGCATAAAGGTCCTGCTGCCAGCACCAGGGACAGAAAGGCCCCTCACTCTCTGTGCTTGCAGCAAAGTCAGGCTAGTTCTGGAGAGCAAGAAGGCTGAAGAAGCATGCCTGCTTCTTCAGCATCTTCTGCCTGCCTCCCAGGGAGTGCCTGCAGAGCCTGGGTGCTGGCCTCCCATCTTGGCTCCCATCTTGGCTTTTCCTGCCACGTGCCTTCTTCCCCTTGCCTGGGCATGGTGAGAGGCAGTGCCACCAGGCTGCGCCCTGTGCAGCTGCAGCTGCCCTACCCGGGGCTCTGCAGGACCATAGCTGTCCTCCTCGGGCAGGAAGAATTGAAGGCCATCTCCGGCAGGAAAGGGGCAACGGGGAAGAAGCACCTCAACCCTCTGTGCCTCTTGCAGACCCTGCATGCTATGGACAGCATGCTGCAGGTGTTGGTGCTCAACTCCCCTGCCTCCAGCCTTCTGGAGATGCAGAACATCTTGCAGGTGTGGCATTTCCCAGGAGCGGGGTTCCTAGGGCTAGCCCCTCATTTGTAAGGGAAAGTCCTGCCTCAGGTGAACCAGCCCATGCCCAGGCAGGCTGTCCCCTGGGTATCTGGGGATGTTTGACACATGTCCTGGAAATGACAGGGTCGGGGTACACGATGAAATAAGCAGCAGAAGCGGGAAACTCTCCAGCTGGACTCAGGAGGCCACAACTGGTTCTGGAGGAAGGACTGGCCAGAGCACTGATGCCCCAAGGACTGACCCACCCTGTTAGAGAAATACTGTGAGAAAAACCTTGCAAACAGTTAACAAGACTGAAGGACAAGGGGGAGAGAAAAACAGTCCTGCAAAGGATAACCAGCTCCGGCTAAATAACCTTGATGAACCCACAGCACTCTGAAGAATGTGAGGGGTAGGTAAGACAAAAACAGCAGAATAACCCAGAAGTGACCTTAGATTCATTAAGGCTTATTAGCATATTAAACTACACACCCCTAAATGAATAATGAGATGGAAATGACATGATAATGATGTTACCACCTCTTCTTCACTTCCTGTGCTAATTAACAAGAATGTGAAAGCACAAGCGCAGAGCGATTACCTGATGTAATGAAATTGTAACGAATAGAAAGATTTGTATAAAGTACTCCCTGAAAAGTGTGTATAAACCAATAACGAGAGGGGGAGAAGGTGTGCTAGCTTTGTGGATTTACCACCTAGCTCCCATCTCCGTGCAGAAATGAAAGAAACGAGTATCTCCACCCTGTGTGTCTATTGGTTGCTTGCACACCGGGTAACAGAACCCAGATTTTGGGCAACAGTTTGGCACCCCAGATGGGACTTGCCAGAAGGCCTTGCCCAGATCATCTTGCTGTTCCCGACAGCGGTCTGAATTGCATCCAGCTCCAGCACACACTGACCTGTTGATCGGGGAGTCCTCTGACCTTCCTCCGAAGTCAGGACAACAAGAGACTCAAAGGTGCAATGCCAACCAGAGATATTTGTGCCAGAGTGAAAGCAGGGGGTGAATCTTTGGATTGGTGAGTATAAAATTTACTTATTTCCATGGAAGATTATGTTGGATTATGTCACATGTAGATGCTCAGCAAAGGTTGCCTTGAATTGACCAGAAGAATCAGAGCCGAGTGCACACAAAGATACGGGTATAGAGGTATTTCTAGGTAATAAGGTTGGTATTTCGAGGTAATTGACATGGGATCACGCCAATCCGTGGTTCCTCCCTGTAGCCCTTTGGGTTGTGTTTTGGAACACTGGGATATTTTTGGAGGAGATCAGATGACAAAAGAAAGAATGAGAGGATATTGTAATCAGTGGTGGCCAATGTATAAGCTGGTCTGTGATGAGCAATGGCCAGAAAATGGGACCTTGAGCTATTACACTATATTACAATTACTGCTGTCTTGCTGCTGGAAGGGGAAGTGGGATGAGATACCCTATGTGGAGGCTTTTATGTCACTGTATAGGGAACCAGAAATTCAAAGGGAATGTGAACTCAGAAGTGAAGAGGAATCTGTAATGGTTGCAGTAGAAAAGAAGGAAGAGAGCGAGTATTGTGCTAACAGAAAAGTTCTGAATGGAGAGGGGCAGGAGGATGTACAATCACTGACAGTGCCCCCCTCTTGTGGAAACGATTCCACCTCAGCTGAAGAATCACCTTCCCCCCCCCCCCCCCCCACTGCTAGAAAGCAAAGAGTCCAGCCCTGTTTCTGGCCAAACTACAAGACGGAAACAACCTGTTATAAAGGCTCCTTTGGGGCAAGCAGTGGGACCAGAAGGGCTGCCAGTATTTGTACATGTTCCTTTTACATCTCTGGGTTTACTAAACTGGAAGCAGTCTATTGGATCATATAGGGAAAATCCTGAGAAGCTGCATCAACTTTTGGAGACTGTTATGATAACTCATAATCCTAACTGGGGAGATGTGCAGGCACTGTTGAACACTTTCCTGATGGGAGAAGAAAGGAGGCTGGTAATTGATATTGCAAAAGAAGAGGGTGAGAGAAGGGACAGAAAGGGGGATCCTGAGGTCTATTTACCCCCCAGAAAGGATCCAGAGTGGGATCCAAATAGGAGCGGGGGTGGGGAGTTATTGAGGCAGTATCAACAGCTAATTCTATACGGAATTCGGTATGGGGTTCTGAAACCAAAGAACGTATCAAAATTGTATGAAGTAAAGCTAGGGCCTGAAGAAAATCCCTCGGCCTTTTATGAAAGATTATGTAAAACAGCCAGAAAACGGACAGACCTGGAACCAAATGAGGAAATGAATCAGAGACTGTATAATACACTGTCCATTGGCCAGTCAGCTCAGGATATTAGAAAGAAGCTACAGAAGGTAGATGGAACTGGGGGAATGTCTATTTCACAGCTGATAGAAATAGCATAGAAGGTATACAATAATCGAGATGAAAAGAGAAAAAGAGAAACACAGAATCGAAGGAAACTGCAGGCTTTTCTCCTGGCAGCTGTTCAGGGGAAGGAATTCCAAGGTAGGGGCAGGGGAAGCAGAAGAGGTAACAGAGGAGGAAGAGGTGGAAGGGGAGGGAGCCCAGGAGGAGGACTCCCTAGACCCGCTTTGGGTCCAAATCAATGTGCAATTTGTAGACAGGATGGGCACTGGAAAAATGAATGTCCAAATCAAAGAAGGATAACAAAGCTACAGAGCCCAGCAAACACCGAACTAATTATGTTAGAGGAGTCAAATAAGGAATGAAGGGGACCAGGGGAGAAAATTAGAGTTTCCTCAGCTGATTCCCTGGTTCCAGCAAAGCTGGGGAATGAAACTAGAGATTTTTTATTAGATAGTGGAGCCACTCATTCAGTGACAACTAGTTGTAAAGGACCCTTAAGTAAGACTACTACCACTATTGTTGGGACTACAGGAAGGAAAACTTTGAGGCCATTTTTGCAGCCAATGGAGTGTACGATTGGAGGTACTAATTTGACTCATGCATTCCTCTCTATGCCAGAGTGTCCCCTCCCTTTATTAGAATGGGATTTACTATGCAAACTGAATGCGCAGGTGACCTTTTGTGAGAGTTCTGTGCAGCTCCACATCCCTCCAGAGTCGGCATGGAGAGCACAGATCTGCCGTTTGATGGGATCAGCTCCAGACGATAACAGTGCAAGTATCCCTTCAAGCATATTGGATGCGGTGATTCCCTTGGTTTGGGCCTCAACAAAGCCAGGTAAAGGAAAAAACGCGACTCCGGTCAAAATAGAGCTACAACCAGGAGCGAAGCCAGTTAGGGTGCATCAGTACCCTATCAAGCTAGAAGCACGTAGAGGATTGGAACCCCTAATTAATGCCTTCTTGCAATACGTCCTGCTTAGAGAGTGTCAGTCTGAATTCAATGCACCAATCCTGCCGGTAAGGAAACTGCATTCCCAAGAATATCGGCTGGTCCAGGACCTAAGGGCAGTGAACCACATAACAAAAGATATCCATTCAAGCGTGCCAAACCCATATACTCTTCTAGCCTAGGTGCCTGAGACTAACAATTGTTTTACAGTGCTAGATTTAAAAGATGCTTTTTTCTGTATTCCTATAGAAGAACAAAGCCAGACAGTTTTTGCCTTTGAATGTGAAAGTCCCACTACGAGGAGGAAGGAGCAGTTATGCTGGACGGTTCTTCCTCAAGGATTCAAGAACAGTCCTACCCTGTTTGGTGAGATCTTGGCCAGAGAACTAGCGCAATGGCAGGAAGGTAAGAAAAACGTCACTCTTACAGTATGTCGATGACATTTTGATTGGAGCGGATTCAGAGCAAATGTGTCTAGAGGCGACAGTGAGTCTGTTAAATTTTTTGGGACTTGCCGGGTATCGTGTTTCAAAGAAAAAGGCTGAGACTGCAAAGAAGGAAGTCCAATATCTTGGTTTTAAAATATCAAAAGGACAACGTGCACTAGGAGTGGAAAGAAAAGAGGCTATATGCCAAATTGCAGGACCCCGCACAAGAAGACAGCCGAGGGGATTCTTGGGAATGGCAGGATTTTGCTGTATATGGATCCCTAATTTTGGGCTGATAACTAAACCTTTATATGCAGCCCTAAAGGGTCCAGGAGAATGGTTAGAGTGGACCCCGGAATGCCGTGCTAGTTTTGATGAAATAAAAAAGAAACTGATGGAAGATCCAGCATTGGGACTCCCAGATATGGCTAAACCCTTTCAACTGTATGTGCCTGAGTGGCAGCAGGTGGCCTCGGGAGTAATGACCCAAATGCTTGGGAGCTGGAAAGACCAGTGGCATATTTTTCTAAGCAATTAGATGAAGTAAGTAAAGGATGGCTGGCCTGCAATGAAATTGTAACCAATAGAAAGATTTGTATGAAGTACTCCCTGAAAAGTGTGTAAAAATCAAGAATGAGAGGGGGAGGAGGTGTGCTAGCTTTGTGGATTTACCACCTAGCCCCCATCTCCATGCAGAAATGAAATAAACAAATACCTCGACCCTGTGTGTCTATTGGTTGCTTGCACACTGGATAACAGCACCCAGATTTTGGGCAACAGGCCTAAAGGGCAAGTGATTGAATTAGAAGCCTTGAAGTAAAGTTGGGAAAAGTGTAAACATACAGTGATATGGAGTTTGGACGTTTATTTGGGGGAAAGATGAAAACCTTTCCAGGACTGCAAACACAGCAGCTTGAAAAATACCTCTGCTGTCTTATCCATATAGTACTTTCTGTGTCAGATAGTCCCTTTTTTTTGTCTTTTGGTACTGCAAGTCAGCTTAGAGGAAATTTCTATCTAATATCTAAGAGGGGATATTCTGAGGGTCAAGCACAGATCAAATTCAAATGACTTGCCTAAGTTGAGACAGCTGCTTCTGGGTGTTCAAAAGAACTTCAAACGAGTATTGTGGCCTTGTGGGGTTGAAGTGACTGATGTAAGTACTTCTTTACATTTATTCCTTTTCTTGAGCACCTAGAGAACACGTCACTGTTGAAACATGCTTTTTTGCTTAAATGCTCTTCCACATTTGGGGCTGCAGAAGGAGAAATTTTCAGTCATGTTTCAGGCTACCAGCATGATTCAGTATTGCAGCGCTAAATTGAAGGACAGCTATCGTAAGGACAGCTATCACTTTGTCCTCCAGTTTGGGATGGAAATCGGATCTTGTATCTGTAAATATCATCAAGTTTTCTG
This sequence comes from Rhea pennata, assembly GCF_028389875.1. NCBI lineage: Eukaryota > Metazoa > Chordata > Aves > Rheiformes > Rheidae > Rhea > Rhea pennata. The sequence continues at coordinate 37,098,799 of NC_084670.1, read as the reverse complement.
CCCTTAGGATGCCAGTGCTTGGCTTTGCAGAGATAAAATCCATGGCCTCTTCTTACAGAAATACACAGGGACAGGCTGTCCTCTACCCCAGTCTCCTCTTTCCATTCTTTTTATTTTTCTGAGACTCCATAGGAAAGGAAGAAGCACAGGGAACACCACATACAGTTTTGCCACAGGTCTTTTAAGCACCTCCTTTTCATAGAATCATAGAATCAGTAACGTTGGAAAGGACCTCTGGAGATCATCTAGTTCAACCTCCCTGCTCAGCAGGGTCACCTGCAGCATGTTAGACAGGGTTGCATCCAGGCGGGTCTTGAATATCTCCAGAGAAGGAGACTCCACAACCTCTCTGGGCAACCTGCTCCAGTGCTCTGTCACTCTCACAGGAAAGAAATTCCCCCTCACGTTCAGGCGGAACTTCCTGTGCTTCCATTTCTGCCCATTGCCTCTTGTCCTGTCACATGGCACTACTGAAAAGAGCTTGTCGTCATCCCCTTGATACCCTCCCATCAGGTACTTATACACATTGATGAGATCCCCCCACAGTCTTCTGAGGGACAGCCGTTGCTGGGACTGCCGTGGCAGGGCAGCGTGGCGGGAGCCAGCGTGGCAGGAGCAGCAGGGGGGAGCTGGCAGTGCCCGCAGGCTCCCTCCTGCCCTCCCTGCTGTGCTGCGGCCACCTGCCACCAGTGAGCGGGAAGACTTGTTCCCTGCCAGCCGAGCCGAGCTGACTTCCCTGGGGGCTGTGGAGGAAGCTCCAGCTGGTGGCTTGTGAGGAGCCTCCTGAAACGCAAAGGCAGCCCTCCTGGCTGCGCGTCCCTCCTGGGCTGGAGATGGAAACTCGGGCAGGGCAGGAGAGCAGGAGCACGAGGCTTGCGCGGGCCAGCCGGGAGCCCCTCAGCCTCCCTCAGTTCCTCCTCAGCCGCTGTCCCGAGACGTGAAGCTCCCCCGGGCCCCCAGCCCAGGCACAGGTGCTGCTGCAGAGTGTGAGGGAGTGAGGGGCTGGGCAGCGCGGGCGGCTGGCTGCCTCTGAGGAGGGACCCCGAGCAGCAACAACTGCCCCCGGTCCGTTATACCCCTGCGGTCTGCGTTCCCCGCCCCTCGCACCACGGTCCGGACCAATCGTGGTGCCCAGGTCTGGGGGCTCCCCGCTCCCCACTGGGTCCCTTTGCTGTCTCCAGGCGGGCTGTCTCTTCCCTCCCCTTTCCGGCACAAACCGGCTCTGGGCCCTCTTCTCCTTCGCTGGAGGAAAGCCCGTCACAGCATCCTGAGCGCCGGCTGCGGCTCCAGCACGTGGACCGGTGCTGCCGGGCGATGGCTCTGGAGACCCCCTGCCGCACCTTCCTTCGCGCTGCGCGTGGGGCTGCCCCAGAGGGCTCCGAGCGTGTGGAGGGTAAAGAAAGGCAAAAGGGAGGGACTGGGTGGGAGGGCACAAACCCTGCCCTCTGGGGCAAGAGGGGAGCTCCAAAACACTGAGTGGAGCTCAAAAAGCCAAGCAGAGGATCTGGGGGGCACAAACACAGGGAAGGAGGGATCGTGGGTGGGCACCTAGCCAAAGCCGGGGTGGGGGGGTGCCCCCCATTTGGGGGTGCCCTCAGGATGCCATCCTGGGTCTGTTTGCTCAGAGCTATGCCCTGGGCACCGACTCCGGCCTGCTTGGTGGTGAGGCAGTGCAAAATAAACACTGAAAGGGCCCCAAAAGGGTAAATGCCAGGAGGTTTCCACAGAGGGGAGAAAGGGAGAGCCCAGAATGTGTCAGTGCTGCTAATAATACTACAATTTCCGTATCTTGTTAAATTTCTAATAATTTGACTTTCCCAGTAGATTTCTGTCTGAGGAGTATTTAGATCATGTGAGTAATCTTACAATCCTAGTTAACATTTCATGCTACCAACACTCACTTCTGCTGCTTCTTTTTATTAACTTTTGTTGCTCTTACTTTACGGTGTATCGTAAAGTTCCCAAATATTTCTTATGTATCCCCAGAACTGGCAGTTCTCGTTATTTCCATGCCGTTCTGCTAACATTTCCTTTAGTATTTCTTTCTCCAAAGCACTGCCACCGGTTTGTGTTCCGCGAGGATCCTGATTATCGGTGTTTCCACGCGTTTCCCTCCCCATGCGGCTACTTCCACTGCAGTTGTGGGTGTCCCGGGACGAGGGACCCGGCTCCGGCGTCCCCTCCCCGCGGGAACGTGCCCTGCCCCGGGGTGACAACGGGGCCCTTTGCGACCACCACCCCCCTCCTATGACGCCCGCACGCGGCCACTGCCCCGCAGTGGCCGGGAAGGCGGTGAAGGGAGCAGATGGGAGCGTGCGGAGGAGCCCCCCCAAGCGTGCCCAAGCCTTTCCCTGCGAGCCCACCGGCAGTCTCTTGTGGCCGAGGCGTTTCCCTGAGGTCTCCCCGTGCGCGGTAGATCCGGGTAAGCGGGACTGGGCTGCCGGGGTGCCTTTGGCGGCTGGCACAGAGACCCTCATGCCTTGCCTCTGTCCCACAGGATGGTGGAGAGACGCCCCCCCAGCTGCCCCAGGGTGGCCTGGGCAGATGAGGAGGAGGTGGAGGAGGAGGAGGAGGAGGGCAGGCTGTCTCCAGCCCCTGCGGAGAGCAGCTGTCGGGTGCTGCCCTACAGCCTGTGCGTGCTCGATCTCCTGCGGATCAGTGAGTGACTGGGCAGGCCGAGGGGCTGCTGGCTGCGGCACGGTGAGCCGGCACGGGTGGCTGGGCCGAGGCCTCAGCTCTTCCCTCTGACCCGCCCGGCAGCCCCTGCAGCTCCACCGCCTCTCTTTCTGCCTCAGGTCCCAGCACGCCCAGGGAGGTGGCAGAAGCCCTGGGCTGCATGCACACCTATTTTGAAAGCAGAAGGAAGGTAACCATGGTCGTTTCTGTTGGGCTGGTGCCAGCGACTCCTGGGGGGTTCCCGGGCCTGCATGTCACGGTGGGTGCCGCTGCGCCTGCTCAGTGCTCAGAAGCCCCCAGAGGGGTGCCGGTTGCGCAGATATGCTCCCTTGCAGGCGTGCCGCAAGCCAGTGCGGGCCCCGCGGTGCCCTGGGGCTGCCGGTCATTCCTCTGCGCCTCTCAGGCCCTCTGCTCTGTCTCTCTTCTCCTTGTCAGGAAGCAGCTCAGAAGCTGCAGTTTCTGTCTGCCATCCATACCCTCTGCAAGGCTTCTCGCAGAGATTTCTCCATGTGGCAGTCCCTTCACTTCTGCAGAGCCGAGCTGATGGAGCATCTCACGGTGAGGGGACGCCCCGCAGGCCTGGGGACAAGGGCATGCCGGTGGGGCACTGTCATGCCAGTAAGGACAGGCCAGGGGGAGACCTTCCCACCACAGGTCTCCAGGAGCCCCTGAGAAGCCCTGCGAGCAGGGCCCTGTTTGATGAGGGGGCGGCTGTGCTGGGGGCACCTGGGCTCCGCCAGCCCTGCAGGCTCCTTGCTGGGCGCTGACGGTTCCCGTGCCCCATCACAGCTGTGCTCTCCAGGCACTGCTCTGTGAAGAGTCCATTAAACACCTGGACAATGCAGTGAGGCAGCAAGTGATGCTCACTGTTGTTGCCATGAGGTACCCAAGTGCCCCAGCCCCTGGCTTGGCCAAGGCCTCCCCACCGGACAGCCCCCGCGGCAGCTCTCCAAGCCGCCCTGTCCTGGGGGAGTCCGTCAGTGCCACGTGCTGGGCGTCCGCTCCTGGATCCTGCCTTGGGCCCGAGGGTGGGGTAGACGGGAGGGCAGATGAAGCCCTGGAGCCCTAGTTCCTGGCGTCTCCGGATGTTCCCTCCAAGTGGGGGTGAGGCAGGAGACGCGGAGGGCGTCGGGCCCCACCTGCCAGCACTGTCTTTGGTGCCTGGGTCTGTGTCCTGGGTGGGCGGGGGGAAGATGGTGTGGAGGAGGAGGTGCCTCCAGGCACGCTCCCCTACCTCGCGTGGGGTCTCCCATCTCTGAAGTTTGTAGGTACCTCCGTCAGCACCAGGATCTGAGAGGTGCCTTTCTCTCCTTGCAGTGAAGCGAAGCTTCATGTGAGGGGCGAAGTGCAGAAAAGGCTTCTGCACGCCTGCTTCTCCAGTGTATTCCAGCTTCCTCCAGAAGAGGACATGGCAAACCTGGATGCTTCCCTCTACTCCAAGGTACGTGCCAGCTGAGCTCTGGGCAGCCTGGCAGGCCCTCTGTGCTTGGTGCTGGCTGCCCTGTGCTAGCAGGGGCAGAAAGTGGCACCGCCCTCTGTCCTCCTTGCAGACCATGGATGCTATGGATAACATGCTGCAGTTGCTGGTCCTCAGACATCCCACATCCGGCCTCCAGGAGATGCAGCACATCCTGCAGGTCTCACTTTTGCTCGGAGTGGCTGGGGCTCCCTGGGATGAGGGCAATGGGAGGGGAAAGCCTTGCGCACTGCCTCTGCAGGCCAGGGCTCCTGCCAAAGCTTGCCTCACGCCAAAGCAAGGGCAGGAGGTGGACCCTCCTGATGAGGCCCCACACAGCTGGCAGCCCCTAGGTTGCAGGGCAGAGCAGCAGCTTTCCTCTTCCAGGTCCTGCTGCCGTTCACAGACTCCCAGCAGGCAGCTACTCGGAAGAGGGCAGTGGCGCGGATTGCTGGGCTCGCCGACTTCCTCGTCAACTGCTTGTCCTTGCTGAAGGTAAGGAGCCTGTGGTCCAGGCAGCTTCCGGACACCCCGTCAGCCCTTTCTGGTGGCTGGCAGCCCCCTGTAGTTCTAGTCATCACTGCCCTGGGCTGCTGCCCAGCTGCGGTGGGAGCCAGGGCTGCAGGGCCCTCTAAAGCTCTGGCTCCCTTGGCCTCCAGCCCTGGGTGGGCTCTGGCTGCCAGGCTTTGGTGCCGACTGGTGGCCCGCAGCCCTGGTGCCAGTGCTGCCTCCCTCCCCCAGAACCGAGCCGGCTCCCGCTCGGCAAGAAGCAAGGACAGCAGCGCGGCCAGCCATGGAAACCTGCATCTCTCCATCACGGGGAAGCTGGTGGGATGTCTGGCCTTGTGCTGCGCTTACAAGGACGAGGGGACCAGTCGCGGAGCAGCCGATGCCCTGCGTCACTTGCACAAATTCCTGCTGCAGCAAAGAAGTAAGAGCCTCTGCACCGGCCTCGGTCCTCCCCCATACAGACACCCAGGCAAGGCCAGGCGAGCCACAGCACTGCCTCAGCGCCACTCTGCTCAGCGAGAGAAAGGAGCAGAACACGCCCCTGTCGCCGGCGCAGGCAGCAAGCGTGCTGCGTCGAGCCTGGGACCCACAGAGCCCAGGCTTAGTGGAGTGGGTGCCTGAGCAGCAGGACACGGCTGCTGAGCTACACATCTGCTTCCCCAGGCAGGGAGGGGACATGCATGCATGCAGTTCCAAAGATTCCTCCCGCATGCTGTCAGTGCGCCATCTCCACCTCGCTGCCCTTCCCGCTGACTGCCCTGTGTTTCCCCTCCTGCGCAGGCAGGGAAGTGACCCAGGACAGCCCCGAGCATCTGGAGCTGCAGAGGGACTGGGAAGCAGCCAACGCCTTCTGGGTTCCACGGTCCATCAGTGCTGTGGAAATTGCCGTGGTAAGGCGTGCCTCCCCTGGGGGCCTGGTGGCCGTGGGGTCGGCATGAGGCTTGCATGAGCAGAAGGGCCCTGAAGCAGTGGGGCTAAGGGGGGCTTGCGGTCACCGGGGAGAGGGCTTGCACTGTCCCTGCACAGGGGCTAAGAGAAGGCTTCCCCCCTGGCTGCCAGCAAGCTCTGGTTCCCCTCCGCATCAGCGCACAGGGGCCCTGACCTCCTCCTCAGTGCTGCCACCCAGCTCCGTGTGACCTCTCTATCATCTTCCCTCTGCTCCTTTCTCCCACAGATATTTAAGAAATTTCTCCAACCCTCTGAGAGGGCAGATGTCATTGTCGTGGCCATCCAGGGCATGACAACGTCCAGCACCTATGAGACACAGGCAGCCGCTCTCATGCTGGACGTGCTCATGCCAGACGATGCCTCCCAGCTGGAGCACGTAAGTAGGCTGCGACGGGGGTGTGCAGGGCTGGAGCCCTCCCGGGGCCTTCTCGACCCTCTGAATCCAGGTGCGCCAGGCACCCGGCACCCTCTGAGGCTAAGCAGAGGGCGGCACAAAGAGAAGAAAACTCAGTGGGAGCTGGGGAAATGGCTGTGCTCCGGCAGCAGCCCCACTCTCAGACGTGCTGCCTCCAGGTGCCAGGCATCGTGAGCTGCATCTGCACCAGCCTGAAGGCCATCAGAGACGTGTCTGCCCAGCAGAGCCTACACAAGGCCCTTGTCCAGCTCACTTGCATGTACCCTCGTGAGATGGTCAAGAGCCTCTTGTGCCACTCACCATCGTGCAACAAGTAAGCGGCTCAGCTGCCTCTAGGGCTTGGGGGCCACCAGCCTTCAGAGCTTATGCTGTGTGGGCGGAACGGTGCAAAGACCCTTGGGCTGCCAGACCCCAGACGATGGGGGCCGGGGTCGCCCAGCTCAGAGCGCTGCACCTGAGGCACCTTGCTGACAGAGTGCTCTGGGTCTGCAGCCCTGCCGTAGTGATGTGGAGACTGATGGTCTCTGAGCCCACGCCTGCGGACAAGGTGCTGCGGGAGCTCCTCAGCGTGGTGGAGGACTGGCCCCTGCACAAGACACTCGCCTCCAGCCAGGACAAAACAATCCTGCTTTCCTTGGCGGTGAGTTTGTGGACAAGGGCTCGCTCAGCCCCAGGACTGCATTGGCTTGTCTGGGTGAAAGGCAGGGCCCCTTTGTCCTTCCCCACGTGCCCCCAGGCCAGGACATCTGCCGGGACACACACACACAGCCCCTCAGGACCGCAGCTGGCAGGGTTGTGCCCAGTGCCAGGCCACTGCAGTGCCAGCACGCCGGCATGCTGAGTACTGCTTGGGGCTCTGTGAGTACCAAGACGGAGCATGTGGGAGCAGCCCTGTGTCCTCTCCCACCTTTGCATCTCCTTATCTTGTTTAGAAGGCTGGAAAGTTGGGTTAGGGGCAGGGGTAGAGGGCAGAGCAGGGCCAACACACAGCTCGGGCAGGCTCCGAGGGCTGGGAAAGGGAAGCCAGAGGCAGGTGCCAGATGCCTGAGACCCACCCAGGGGGAAGATTGTGGCAGCCCAGGCAGGTTTGTCACGGGCATGCCACAAACTGAGCCCGGAGTGCTTGCGTGACTTAGCTCTGGCCAGGCAGCCAAGCCGGCTGCTCCACCTGTATGCTCTGTGGCCTGGGGCAGCGCCTGAGCCTCAGCCGCCCAGGCTTGGGCCAGGTAACGGGGGAGGTCTCAGCAGGGAGAGCTGTTGCTGGATGTTTTCTGCAGGCAATCAGGGCGCTCCATGAGCTCATCGAACAGCCCACATGCCCCCAGCAAGTGGAAGCGGTATTTCCACGGCTCTTCTTGGTGCTGCTCTTTGGGGTCTCCTTCAGCACAGACCTGACGCCACAGGAGGTCGATACCTTCCTGAAGGAGTGGCGACAGGAGCAGTTCCTTACCATCGGCCCCATCAGGTGCTCCACCCCAGTCCCAAAGCTGGGAGGGAATGTCTCAAATGGGGCAGTGCAATGCCCGTGGAGGTTTACGTGGCTTGCTCAGGACCAAAGGTGCCTTCTTCTGCCTGCCAGAGAGATGAGGAAGCGCCCAGGAGCCTTGTGTTTCTGCCTCTTCCACCTGCTGGCACCGCTGCTCGGCAGAAAGAAGCCCTTCAGGCACTTCCCCAGGACAGCTTCCCTTGAAGAGGTAAGCCTGATGGCAAGCAGCACCTCGCAGAGGCGCCTCTAAGCACTGTCCTGTGCATAGAGGCTGAGCTGTCTTGCACCTCGAGCTGGAAGAGGGGAGCTGGCCGTGTGGTGCGCCTTGAGGCGAAGCGTAAGGAGGCGTGCAGGGGAGCACCCGGCACCCCTGCTGCCTCTGGTCTGGGCTGTGCCTGCACTTGGTGCCCTTGCCCCAGGCTGATGGTTGGAGGCAGCGCTACATGATGCGGGCTGTGCTGCCAGTGACTCTGTGTTACGTGTGTTTCGTTACGTGTGTTTCAGCTGCTGCTCGGCATGGACCTGAGGGGAGAGGAGGACCTCTTCCTCAAGGGTCTTCCAAGGCAGTGCCTGATGGAGCGTGGGCTAGTACTCAGAAGCCTCATGATGCTCTCCGAGAGACCTGAGATGGTGAGCAGGGGTCAGCCGGGTGAAGCGGGGTTTGGGCAGGGGCTGCTGAGTCCTACAGTAGCTTGGACTGTACCGGGGAGCGGGAGCTCTGGTAGCTGCTCCTGGCTGCTAGCTAATAAGCAGAGTGTTTCTTCCGGCCTGGTCTTCACTGCTTCACAAGAGAGAGAGGTGTGTTTCTTGCAGGCAAGAAAAGTGCAGTTGCTGCTCCCAGACATCCTCCGTCGGGTGCGGGATGTGGACGGGGCTGTCGGCACGAAGGTCCTGATGGTGCTGAGCAACGTGCTCCATTTCATGGACAAGTGGATGGCCGGCCCCATCGCGCTACAGCTGACCAAGAAGCTTGTGCCGCTCTTTGATGATGTAATGGCTGGGGGGAGAGCTGGGGGTCCTCTTGGCCTGTCCGTAGGCTTCTGGGCAGGGTCACGGCTGTGCTGTGCATGTTGCCACGTGCATTTGAGGCACGTGAAACTCTGGCCCCGCTGTGGGCCCTGGGCGCTGTCAGGAAACGCTTAGCCCTGGGGTTATCGGACTGCTGCCTTGTCCTGCCCAGCTGGTGGGAGGGCAGCAAGGGCCAGAGGAGCCGTTGCAAGCACAGGTGCCTCCCGCAGCTCTGTTCTCCCTGGCATTGCCTCTCCTGGGTCTGGGTCCATTTGGCTCTGGCCGCAGATGTGGCCCACAGCGCTGCCGTGCAGAGCGAGAAGCAGAGACGTTGGTCTCCTTATCAGGCACTGAGCCCCTTGCTCACTGTGAGTTTGGAGCAGCCAGCGCTGAGGTCGTCTCCTCTTCCTTCCCACCAGGACTCCAAGTGCGTGCGAGAGCTCTCCATTCGCCTCTTCACCGAAGTGATGGAGCTCGTAGTGGGCTCTGACAAAAGGCAGATGGAGAAGCAAGTGCGAGGCAGCCTGCTGCTCTTATACTTCCACCTGCATGACCGGATCCAGAGCGTGGCTCAGGTGAGATTTTGTACCGTCTTTTGGGGTGATTTGGGGAGGGCAATGCTGACCCCCCTAGGGTAGAGCTGAGCATTTGGGGCAAGAGCTCTGGCAATGGTACCCTTTGAGTGTGTGTGCCCATGGGGAGCTACCTCGTGGCTCCCTGAGGACAGCACGGCACCAGCATCCCCGTCTGCTCTGGGCCCACCAGTGCCTCCATCCTCCTGCCTTGGCATCTTCTTCACACATGGTCAGAGAGGTGGCATCTCCTCCCAGCTGTGCTCCCTCTGTGCGCATGCCCCCAGCCTCACAAGCACAGCCCGTAGGAAGAGGGGTGGGGAGCCAAATGCCATGCTGGGCACACGGGGCCCCTTGCAGGCACTTCTGGTTGAGTTGTCTCTGTGAGTGCAGCACTGAGGCCTCCCCCTGACCCTGGCTACAGCTCAGCAGCTCTTGAGGATCTCTGCTGTGGTGCCTCAGCAGCACGAGGTGCCTGGCATGGCGGTGGTGCCAGGAGGGCTCTGAAGCCAGTGGCACACTCGGTCCCATGCTACATCTTCCCCGCAGGGGCCAGGAAAAGCTCTGAGGCTTGCAAAGGGGAGGGGGATGCAAGGTCTCCTTGCCTTGGCTGCAACGGCATTTCCCTGTCTCTGCTGCTCTGCAGGCCTCCCAGGAAGCTCTCCTTCGTGCTGCCAAGCTGCTCAGGTGGGAGCAGCTCCAGTGTCTGTTGGAGACGGCACAGACCTGGAGGATCAGCGAGTGCTTGGTAAGCCCAGGCGCCGTGCCCCCAGGAATGTGACTGAAGAAGGCCACAGAGACTGAGGGACTGCCTGTGTGAGCGGGGAGGCTCCGCGCTAAGCCGATGCCCTCTTGCTGTGTGCAGCTTGCCGGGGACAGCAGCCGAGCAGAAGAATATCTGTGCCAGAGCCTGCTGTGCTTAGAGAACCTCCAAGAGTCCTTACGAGAAGAGGCCCTGAGGGTCATTGGTGAGTCACAGCCCCTCACTGTTGCAGGGCAGCCTGGCCCCCAAGAACCAGCCCAGCTGGCTGCTGGAGCCCCAACTGCCCTGTGCAGGGTCTAGGAGCACAGGGGCCTCCATCTCCCTCTTCCATCCCTGTTCACACACGGGGGCTGCTGGGAGCCTTCTTCACTCCCTCTATGCCCTCCTCGAGCGTTAGGTGCTGGAGTCCGCACCAGGCTCAGCCCTGCCCAAGGACACAAGGGCACGATTCCAGGCCACTTGGGCCAAGGGGAGCTGCGCTGGTGGGGATGGGCTGGGCAGGCAGATTTGTGATGGGCTGGGTGTGCACCTAGGGCTCATCGGGCGGCACTTGAAGGACCAGAGTGAGGAGAAACTGGAGAAGATCTGCAGCAGTGAGTGAGGGCAGCAGGGTGTCAGGTGGGGGTGGTGGGGAGAAGGAAAGAGCCTGGGCAGCGAGCTTCAATTCCTGGGGCCGGCTAGGAGGGCTCTGCTCGCTGTGCAGACCAAGTGTGGCATAGGGAGCAGAGAGAGCGAGGTTTCCGGGGCTTTTGATTTGGGGCATTCCTGGCCAGCAAGTTCTAGCTTATCCAGTTGTCCGCCGTGTTCCCGCCGGGCCATGAGAAGAGCTGGCTTGGGACGGCCCTGTCAGAAGGGGATGCCCGGGGTCTCTGCAGCTTTGATCTCTGTTCTCTTCCTTTCCTTCTCAGCACTTGAAGGCATGGAGAAGGACATCAGCCCCTCCATCCGTTCCCTGGCAGCTCAAACAGTCTTCATCCTGAGAGCTCGGAAGAGGTCTTCCTCCAGAGGCAATGGGAAAGCCCTGTGCTACCGGCTGAGGAGAGCCTCGAAGCGGTGGTGCTGGCCTCTGGGCGACGGCTGTGTTTGCTGTGGGAACGCTGCTCAGTCCTGAGCCTGTAGTGCTCTCAGTTGTCCCTGGCACTTCTCCCTTCCCTGCGCTTTTTCCAATGAAGCAACCTTGTTTCTTCACTGTGGCTGAGTGTCATTTCTTTAGGGAGACAGCAGGTGGAAAAAAAATCTATGCCATCGCTGCCTCAGCAGCTCCTTTCCTGTCTCCACCGTGCTGGGGCCCATGGCCGTTTGCACTCCCAGTGCAAGTGCTCATGGCACGTGCATCCCAAGCATCTCTTTCACCTTCTGCTCTGTCCCTGAGCCCTTCATCCCCAAATACCCAGGTTTCTTGTGGGGGCTTAGGCAGGCACACACAAGAGAGAAATGCTCCATCTGCCACCCTGCATTGAAAAAGTACCAGACTAGTGATTATTTTGCAGCTTCTTGAAACCCTAACAGCTAATACTAATACTAATGTCTTCTATTTCAATATTTCTATTAATTTGTCTTTCCTAACAGTCTTCTACTTTTTTTCATGAATATTTATATCATTTCATTAAGTTTACCCTTTTGACATTTAATTATCATTACATAGTCACAGAATCACACAGAATTGTTTTAATGTCACTAATATTCAAGTTTCCTTTTACTAATATTTATAATATACCTTTATGAATATTTCTCATTTATCACAAAAATTGTTTTTCATTTTCATATTATTCTATTAATATTTCTATTAATATTTTTATGCCAATGCTTTTCTATTGTCTTCTATTCTATTAACATTTCTATTATTATTGTTCTGGTACGTTTCTACTGTTACATGACTATTTCTACAGCCTTTCTGTTAATATTTGAGTTATGATTTTACTTTTCCTTTTAGCAATAGACCTAGCTTTATTCTTGTGTGTACTTGACTTTCATGACCATTCATGTCTTTAAACAGAATTAATGCAAATATTTCTTTTTGTCATTGATATTTCGGTGATCTTCATAACATATTTGTACTTCTTTATGATTATTCATCATTTTCCTAGCAGTAGTTGTTATATTTTAATCAGCATTTGTTTAACTTTGCCCCAGCATGAGGTGGGCTCACCCCCTGCCATCACCTTCCCCCCAGTGAAGAATGCTAGACCTGAAGGGTGCCTGGAGGTGTATAAACCGCATTAATGTGACTTCAATAAAACTATTTACTTGTCTTCTTCCCCCTGAAATAATTCATGCTGGGCTTATGACAGCAGGTCACTGATGAAGAAGCTGAACAGGATGGGACCCAGTCCTGAGCCCTGGGGGATGCCACTAGCCACAAGCCTCCAACTAGACTCTGTGCCACCGATGACAACCCTCTGAGCTCTGCCTTTCAGCCAGTTCTCAGTCCACCTCACTGTTCGTTCGTCTAACCAACACTTCCTGAGCTTCTCTAGGAGGATGTTATGGGAGGCAGTGTCAAAAGCCTTGCTGAAGTCAAGGGACACAACGTCCACTGCCCTCCCCTCATCTACTCAGCCAGTCACTCCATCAGAGAAGGCTAGCAGATTGGTTAAGCAGGATTTCCCCTTGGTGAATCCATGCTGGTTACGCCGGATCACCTTCTTATCCTCCATACGTCTGGAGGTGACATCCAGAAGGAGCTGTTCCATCACCTTTCCAGGGATGGAGGTGAGGCTGACTGGCCTAGAGTTGCCTGGCTCCTCCTCCTTGCCCTTTGTGAAGACTGGAGTGACACTGGTGTTCTTCCAGTCCTCAGGCACCTCTCCAGTTCTACAGGACCTTTCAAAGATGATGGTAACAACATCTGCCAGCTCCCTCAGGACCCATGGGTGCATCCCATCAGGGTCCATGGATTTGTGCATGTCTAGCCTGCCCAGAAGGTCTCTAATCCTATCCTCCTCAACCAAAGCAAAGTCTTCCCTTCTCCAGACTTTCTCCCTCACGTCCAGGCTCTGGGATTCTTGAGGACTGCTCTTAGCAGCGAAGACTGAAGCAAAGAAGGCATTCAGTAATTCTGCCTTCTCTGGATCCCTTGTCACGAGGGTCCGCGCCCAATTCAGTAGCGGGCCCACATTTTCCCTAGTCCTCCTCTGGCTGCTGATGTATTGGAAGAAGCCCTTCCTGTTGTCTTTAACATCCCTTGCCTTTGGAAAGGCCTCCAAGACCTTTTATCAGCTGTTTCCCAGGGCAAAGGCCTGATTGCCAGCTCAATAAAAGGACTTGCAGGAAAGGTGTAATTCACCACAGTGGGGCTCATCCTCCTTTTCTGGGTAAAGGCTAAGGACTTTGCTGAGAATTAATCCTTCCTTTCCCCAGCCCCCTCTTTTGTAAACAAAGAAGTTCAACTGAATACAAACACGTAAATTCAAAAAAACAGTGTGCTCCTCCTAGTTTATTTACAAAAGCCTTAGCAGCGGCCAACACAGAAGAGGCTTGCTTTAGTAGCAGGGACTGTGCCCAAGGGGCCGCTGACAGAGCACAGCCTGGGCAAAAGGCAGCGGTGCTTCCAAGACCGCCTGAGCATCACGGAAGGACAAAGCAATCCGGGCTGCTCAAGATGGCAGTGCCGGCTCACAGCTGCCGAGGCCCAGAAGGAAACTTCCCAGGAGCCTCCCAATTTCCACACTGCATATGCTTAAAATCCCAAACTTATGGTTCGTACAGCCGTGCAGAAAGCGCTTCCTGTGGACTACCTCCACAGTGCAGTTTTCCAACGTCTGAGGGATTTTTTTAGGGTCCCTGCAGAGCACCTGCCCCTCTTTTCTTCTCCCAGGCAGTGACTCCACAGACTGACCGCAGTGCTGCTTGCTGTTTCACTGCAAACCAGCCAGCTTCAGCGGCCAGCTCCCTCCCGTGCCCTGAACAGCCGGACGGCACCTCAGCGAGACGGGGCGGGCCAGGCTCGCCAAGCCCATGCCAGGCCTCCTCCGCGCAACTCGCCAGGGCTTCAGCTTGACCCGCCAAAGCGCAGCAAGGACAGAGCTCGCACACTGCGCCTCGGCCCCCGACGGCTCCCCGCAGCCCGTCCGGCCTCCAGGCAGGAAGACTCGCACGGCCCAAGGAGCCCGGCACGCGCCTCAAGGCCGGCCAGGGCTCCTCGGGGGCGCTGCTGGCTCTCAGCTCCCTCGCAACCGGAGGGCTACCTGGAGAGGCGGCCAGGACGGCGGCGCCGGTCCACAACTGCCCCCGCGATGGCGCCGCTTCGGGAGCAGCAGCCGCTTCCCGCGCAGCGCCGCCGACCCACGACAGGCTGCACCGGGCCGGGCCGGGCGCCGCCGCGCAGGCGCATGCGCTGCACCGGCAGCCGGGGCGGGGGCGGGGCCTGCCCGGGAAGGTGCCGCGAGGGGCGTGGCCAGCGCAGCCATGGTGCTGCGGAGTGGAGGGCGGGGAAGAGAGCGACCATTGGCTGCGGTGCCGCTCTCTGATTGGTGCTCTCCCTGGGGAGGTGGGGCTGGCAGGCTTCCCGCTCACGGGAGGTGGGGGCAGCGCGCAAAGCTGCTCCGGCCGTGGCGGGATGGTGCTGCGGGGCGCTGGCGGAGCCGGGCGGCGGCGGCGGGGGGGGCAGTGAGCACCGCGGCCGGGCGGCAGCGGGAGGTGTGTGTGTGTGTGGAGGGGGGTCGCAGCTCACGGCGGGATCTGGGCGGCAGCTGGCGGCGCGGCATCCCGCATGGATGATGGCTCCTCGCTGTCCTCCGTCAAGCGCTTGGAGCGCTCACAGCACATGGAGCGACTGGACACACTGTTCGGCTTCGAGCGGCCCACGGAGCCTGGCGAGCGCACGGGCTGGCTCATCAACATGCACCCGGTAGGACCGGGCCGGGGGGGGTGATGTCACCGGCGGGGGGTGTCACCCACAGGCACCTGGTAGGACTAGGAGGGACAACGATGGGGGGGGTCACCGACATGCACGTTGTAGGACGGGGGGTGAATGTCACCGACGAGAGGGGGAGATGTCTCTGACAGGCACCCAGTAGGACCTGGGCCGGGGGGGAGGTGTCACCGACAGGCACCCGGTAGGACCTGGGTGTGAGGGGAGGTGTCACCAATAGGCACCCAGTAGGACTGGGGCAGGGGAGGTGTCACCGACAGGCACCCGGTAGGACTGGGGTGGGAGGGGGTGGGGGGGGTCGTGTGTCGTAACAGGCCATGTGCATGTGCAGATAGAGGTGCTGGACAAGGACCGGCGGCTGGTGAGCGCTGTGGACTACTCCTTCATCCCGGAGGATGGGAGCCGCTTCGAGGTGCATCCCGTTCCTCCAGTGCAGTGCTGGTGCCCGGGCTTGGCATCCTGCCTGCCCCCACTGGTTTGGCTGTTCTGGGCCCCAGGCATCACCCACAAGGCAGCAGCGCTGTCTGCCCTACCCTGGGTCCACCTGGGACCCTTGGGGGCCAATGTGGGTGCTGCAGAGATGCAGGGATGTGTATGTGGCACACAAATGCCAGCAATGCGCAGCAAGGGCAGCGCGGTGCCTGTTGCTTCTGTTGGGAACCGTTGGGTTGGTTTCTCACCTTGGCTGCGGGGTCGTGCAATGTTCACCGGTTTTGATTTCTCCTGGGTGGCCCTGCCCTATAAGCCGTATTTCTACATCGCTACCCAGAAGGCAAGTATGGACTTGGAAGCTGCGCACTGGCAAGTGGGGTCTTGAGTAAACTAGTGGCCGAGGTCCCAGAGACAAGGGCAGGTTTGACTTGAAGGGTCCCCCAGTAAGCTGAGAGGCCTTGTGACCAACCATCTTCTAGGACACTAGTACGAGAACCTCTTGTGAGCCTGTCTTCTCCTCTGGAAAAGTGTCTGGCTTTGTTGCTCATTCTCGAGTTTCTTTGCAGGGCTGTGAACGAGAAGTGTCATCCTTCCTCTCCAAGAAGTTTCAAGGGAACATTTCAAAGCTGGAAACTGTCCCCAAAGAAGATTTGGATCTGGTCAGTATTCCTCTGCCTGCTGTACTATTGAATAACCCTAATCTTTCTTTCTTTCTTTCTTTCTTTCGAGCTCAAGTGGAGTAGAAAGGGGCTAAGCAGTAAAGGGAAGCAGTATGCTTACCTTTAATCTTCAAGCACTGTTTGCCTTGCATATCATGAATAGGCTAATTATTGCTTATTGATAGTAATTGCTTATTATAGTAATAGTAAATAAAATATATGTTCTGCTCCAGCACATAGTCTTTTTCACAGGATGCTCAAGAAACTTCCTGAGCTAGAAATGGTTGGAGATTAAGAGTGTTGTGGCAGAGGGAAATACTATACATTTACTCTTTCTTGGGTGTGTACTGGTGATTGCGCTTGGAAACAGACAACAAGACAAGATGGCCCTTGTTGTGAACTGGCATAGCTCACATGTTCTTCGCTGGCTTACGTGCTTGCTAGCATCTCTTCTCGCTCCTAGTCTTTCCATCCAATTACTACCTCTTCTTTGGCCAGTTCTTCCATGTGTGCCAGTATAATTTGCCTTCCCAACGCTTTCTTACTGTTAGCAGTCTTCCCTTTCCCTCATTACTCTTTTCCACCCTTAGCTGGCACTGTCTTGTTGCTTTGTAGCCAAATCACTTGGTGGGTCTTAAGCAGAACTACATTAAGTTATCCTTCCACACGGTGGATGACTTGGTGAAGGTGCGGAAAGAAATCTCTCCTGCTGTGAGGAAAAACAGTGAGCGAGACCAGGCGAGCGATATCTATACGTCTATGCTGTCAAGGAAAGAGGTCTCCTTAGGACGGTTGGCCCATGGGCTTATTAGGATTCCCCTAGTCACACAGACTAAAAAGTACAAATGAGAATTCCAATCTTCTCTTTGGTTTACTACACCTGATGTCTGATTTCAGTTGAACCATTTCAAAGGCAGAGGAATCTAGTGAAGTGAGCACTCCCTGCCCAACTGAGAGGTGTACATTTTTTGTTCCAGGTGATTCCTTTGGTGCCCAACTATTCTTAAACTCGTTGCTGTGCTTTATAAATCCAGTGCCATAAGAAACCTTTATTATAAAGGCATAGAGGTAATAAGTGTTTTTTGCCTGTGCAACATTTCCTGTCAGCACGTCCTGTCAGGACGTGCTGTCAATCCTGCTGACTCTCTTTCTCGAAGGGGATTGTTGCATTAAAGAGAAGCTTTTGTTATTCCGTTCTCTCCTGTTAATGAATTTTGCTGTTTGGTTATCAGCGGGTACCACTGTTGCTACATTGTCTCCTACAGTCAAGCCTACTGGGTCTGAGATGTGCATAAACCTACTTACATAAATTAGTTGGTAATCTAATGAGAACTGCTCGTTAAATCATATTCTAAAGCTGATTTGAGTTTAATGTGTTTGGTCATATTCAGGATCCGGTTGTTCTTGCCTTTGACATTGAAACTACCAAACTCCCTTTGAAGTTTCCTGATGCAGAGACAGACCGGATCATGATGATCTCCTACGTGATTGATGGGCAGGTAATGGAACAACAGTTCTTTTCTTCATGCTTCGGAGCAAAATACTAGACAGCAAACGAGCATGTCACCTTTGGCCGTCTCGTCCCTGGCTTGCTTTGTTGCTAGTTGCTTGGTCTATATGTAATGTCTGTGGAAATAAAATTGAAGTCTAGTCTGAATGATGCATAAGGATTTCCTCATTTTGGATGTTGGAGAACCCAGCTAAGGCTACTGGTGCCCCTTTTGAGGGGCAGTAGTAATTCGGATAGTATAGTCCTTAAGTTGTCTCCCTTTTGGCACCCTTAGTTGATTGTAAGCAATTGTTCAGAAGGTGACCTCCAAAGAGTCGTTCCCACTTGACAAAAGCTCTGCGTATCAAGCTGTGCAAGGATTATCGCATCGATGGAAGACTATTTCATCCTTTAGGGATGAAATATCTATTTCATCCTTTAGTTAGGTTGTTCAGGAACGTGTCCCTGGTGTAGCAGGAATCTGAGTCCTCAGTAACTCTTCCTTTGTCAACTTTCTAGGGCTATCTGATCACAAACAAGGAGATTGTCTCTGAGGATATTGAGGGCTTTGAATTTGCTCCCAAGCCGGAGTGTGAGGGTCCATTCTGTGTCTAATGAACCAGATGAGGTAAGTAGGTTCTACTTGGGAAATAAGGCTGCTTTTTATCTGCCTTGGTCTCTAGTAGGCCAAAGAGAGCTTATCATGCAATAGATTGTATCTTTGGGGAGCACAGCGGACAGTCACAGTGCTGGTGATGCTTTCATTTCGTGGTGTGATGATGAGGCAGATCGGGCTCTAGCTAGGTCAAGAGCAGAGGGGAAGGACTGCATCAATTGTATTATATCCAGTGCCTGCCTGCAGGAGGTGAATTTGCTGAGTGTTTGTGTTTGTGGGGGAGATGTTTTTTGTTTTTGTTTTTTTTTTTAATCCTCTGTTGCATACTAGGCTCGTTTAATCCAGAGGTGGTTTGAACATGTCCAGGAGACCAAACCTACTATCATTGTCACATACGATGGAGACTTCTTTGACTGGTAAGATCAGGAATGAAAACTGACCTGGTTCCTAAAAGGAAATGTTGCCTAGGCCATGGGGTGCGATCGGATACCAGCCTGTATGTCCTTTGTCTGGAGGTCACATAGCGGCCACGTGTGTTCTTATCTACACAGACTATCCAAGCAGTTTGGGAACCTGTTTACATCCTGATTATGTGCTCTTTATCTGGATTGCTGGGCTGAGTCTTGGATCGCCAGCCTGCAGAGGACTGTCAAAGAGGGGGAGGTGGAATTCAGAACTTTTTTTTCCTTTTTTTTATCCTGAGCAGAGCTATGTTTATTGGCTTTGAAATATGAACTTCTATAGAGTCTCCTCAGTTGGTCCTGGGACTGCTGAGCTACTTCTATTGTTGTTGATTTGGCAATGTTTGTACACTGATGACCTCAGTAACTGGAGAACAGGCAAAGTGTCAAAAGAGAACTGCAGAACAATAGGGAGACCAGAGCAGCCAAGCCTTCGGGGAGCGAGGGAAACTCGATCATAATGTTCTGCCTCCTGGTATAGGATGTAAGCAAGCAGCTTCCTTCATGCAGTAGCTCTGCCCTACAGGGAGTTTCCACTGTGGCCAGCTCTCACGGGTAAGGTCTGGAGCAAAGGAGACTTCACAAGAAAAATTCCTCATTAAGTAGCTTACAAGAAAGCAATTCTGAAACCCTTGGGATGGGGTTGGGGTGGAGGAAAGGGACTGCTGTGCTTCTTCTCTTCTGCATTGTCTCTCTCCTCAGGCCTTTTGTGGAAGCAAGAGCAGCAGCTCATGGAATTAATATGTATCAGGAGATTGGATTTCAGAAGGGCAGCCAGGGAGAGTACAAAGCACCGCAGTGCATCCACATGGATTGTCTGAGGTACCGAATGCTGCCTCTGTACCGTATAACTGCATCTTTATCTGTTAATTTGTGTAAAATGCCTACAGTTGATGTATTTGAATACTGTCCCTTTTCCATCTCTGTGCACTGCTATCATGGGTTACATCTTATTAGGAAAGGACTAGCACCCCCATCTTTGGTTGTGCTGCTTCTACTCCATACTCCGTTGTGTGCCATTAGCTACAGAAGTTACGTCTCACCCACACTAGCCTGAATGACTAACTCTGTTTATACAGTCTGCTGGTGGCTGTCACTGGGGGGTTGAGAACTGTCCTGGATAGCAGGTAAAAGGACAGGATAAGACCAAACCGTTGTAGTGGGCACAGGGCCATTTTCTAACCCAACAGCCTGCCTAGCACAGAGAGGAAAAGAAAGGGTGTGTGTATATGTGTGTGTGTGTGTGTGTGTGTGTGTGTGTGTGTGTGCAGGAGAGGGCTGTCTGTCTTGGCAGTTGTGACTTGAATGTTTTTTCACATTGGACCAGTGTCCAGACTCTGGAAAACAACTGCCTCTCTTTGCAGTCCTGCTGATACCTCCTCCTGTGTTTAAATGTTTATCTCTGAAGTCTCTGAAGTTTGAGGGTTGAGAAAAATCTGAGCAATAGAAATGATCTGAATAGCAGAATTTGTACGAGTCAGGGTTTAAGAGCATGGGTAGATATGCAGACTGTCTAAAGCTGTGCAGCTTCTTATTCCACTGCACTTGGATGTTCTGCTCTCACCTTTCCCTGTTACAGTAATCAAGATCTTTTTTGTACGTGTACATAGCAGCCCTTTCTGAAGTGCAGGGCTGTCTCTTGGTAGACTGGCATTTTCATTATTCTGTCTAGGTGGGTGAAGAGAGAGAGTTACCTGCCAGTGGGAAGTCACAACCTGAAAGCAGCAGCAAAAGCAAAACTGGGTTATGATGCAGTGGAGCTGGACCCTGAAGAGATGTGGCAGATGGCTACAGAGGAGCCTCAGGTATTCCCACCCTGTGCTGTATCTCTGGGCATCTGCAATATTAGTGAACCTTTGAGTTAGAGCTTTGTGAAATCCTTTAAGTTAATGCAGTGTCTTTGAGAAGTTGTCAGTGTATCTTGCTGAATTTCAGACACCTGAAAGAACTTAAGCTTAGGGAAGAATAGAATTTCTTTGATGTGTTTCTGGCATTGGCGTTGCACTGTATATTTGTGTTATTTACACTTCTGCAAAATGGTAGTACTCGGGGCATTGCAACGGAGCAGTAGTTTGCTAGTGTCCAGGAGACACCTTAATGAGGTTTCTGCTGAAGCCCTGGAGATCTCTGTAGGCCAAGAGTGGCCTCCTGACCACTGAGGAGTGGCATCTGTGCAGATATGTGGCAGTGAGCTCATCTTCCCCATTTCTGCTAATTCGGAGCTGGCTTATGTAATTCGGGTTAAAGCAGAATGCAGTCTTAAGCCAACTGATAACTCTTTACACGCTGGGATGTTTGTATGCAGAAATATACCTTTTGCATCTTCCTGCTGATTTCAACCTTTCCTTGTTTCCTGTTGTATGTGTTAACTGCTTTATTAAATGTGACTGGGATTGATTTGTCTTTCTCCTCAACAGACTCTGGCCACCTGTTCGGTGTCTGATGCAGTTGCTACCTATTACATGTATATGAAGTATGTGCACCCTTTCTTTTTCGCGTTGTGCACCATCCTTCCCATGGAGCCTGATGAGGTGAGCGCATGCCTGAAACAATTTCTTTTCTGGCCAAAGAGCTGCATCCTTCCTGCAACAGTGACACATTGGCAATAGAACTGATTTCTACCGTTTGGATAGTTTTACACAAGGAAAGGAGGGAATGTAGTCTCCAAATGCGCTTCCTTTCTGCAGTACAGCAGTCATAGCTGTTTTTCCATAGACCAGTTATGGGTAGCCTAAGTGAAGGAGTTGGTTTTGTTTCCTTACTGTGCTCCTTGCCTTGGGCTTCAATACTACCTGAATAAACGCATCATGTTGGGCACCAAATCAAACATTTAAGTTCAATGATGCAGTGATAAGGCCAGCCTAATTCCAAGAGCACCCTTTACAGCTCTTCTTTCTAAGTCCAGTTTTTGATGTCTGTCTTTTTACAGGTGTTAAGAAAAGTTTCTAGGACACTGTGTGAGGCATTGCTGATGGTTCAGGCCTATCCCGCCAACATCATCTTCCGCAACAAGCAGGAGCAGGAGTTCAACAAACTTACAGATGATGGCCATGTGCTGGACTCGGAGATGTGTGTAGGAGGCCACGTGGAAGCTCTGGAATCTAAGTTTTTTCGCAGTGACATCCCTTGCTGCTTTTAAATGGTAAGGACACAATCAAGGTGTTGCAACGGAGGCTTTAAAATGGTAATGCAATGATGCTCTTCTTTCTGGAGAACATGGCAGTAGGGAATAACCCTCCAACTGGAATTACCATCCTCTGTTCTTTTGGGGGATACCCAATAGCAATACCTATTATAAAACTTTGATATCTAATTTATGGCTTGAGTGCCTGAACCTGCTTAGAGTTTAGGTGGGAAGGGTTGGAGAAGTTGCTCCTCATGACCTCAGGCTGGCTATTGGGTAAAGACAGTGTTACAGCAAGGAGGGTGGTTCATTGTTGTGTGGGTTTGTTTATTGGTTGGTTGAAGGGTTTTTTTTGGGGGGGAGGGGAGGGTTGGTTTTCTTTGAGCCAGTGGTTGTTGGCAGAGATGGCTCTGTTTTTGTCTCGTCAGGATTATATCTTTGTCCTTCTCCCACTCAAGCCAAGCTTCTTTTGCCCTCTTCATTTGGCCTCTTTTACCTGTTTCTGATTAGTACTACTGTCTGAATTGTAAGTTTTAGAGGCAACTTCTCTCTTTGCTGTGTGATACACCACACCTCAGCGCTGTTTATTTTAGTGGCCTTAATCTCGTAAATGATCTTAAGGGAACGTGCACTGTGAATTTAGAAGGATCTTAAATCTAACTCCTTGGCCCCTTAGAGCAGTGAGATGTGTGAGCAGCTGACTACTGGGTCAGCCCCGCCTCATAAGTGTTGCCCTGTGGAACATACATGCAATCATCTCTTCTTGTTAGCTGCCCTATATAGCGTCCTTTGCAGGAGAACTCCAAGGGCCGGGGAGCAGCCACCATCTCTTCTCTGCTTTGTGTTTTGCCCTAGTGCGAGTGGTGTAGACTTTTGTGAGTTGTAGAGTTCTTAGCAGAAAGCCACCGTCCTTCAGTTCTAGAGAGCTCAAGTTGGCTGTGGAGGTCAGGCCAGCTAATTGGCCAACATTATCTGCCTGCTCACATCGGAGCTGATCAGTGAATGAAGGGGCATTTCGAGATGCCATTCGGCTGACCTGTTTCAGCCATCTGCCCTTCAGATGAGATGAACTGCTCTCTACCCATACTGAGACATGCTCTGCTAAGTAGTGAGCCTGTTTTCAAAGATCCCCAAAGCTACGCTGGAGCATGGATAATCTTGCAGAAGCTGTCACCCCCTGCCACCCTTCCCTGGGCGGTGTGCGAGGATGGGTGTCGTGCCTAGAAGAGGTCTCAGTATCATTCCTGTATCCTTGCAGAATCCTGCTGCCTTTGACTTCCTGGTGCAGTATGTGGAGAAGACGCTCCGGCATGCTGTCGAAGAGGAAGCAGGTTTGCCATTGGATCAAGTCACCAACTTCCAGGAGGTCTGTTGTCCTGCCTCAGCCTGCAGGGCCAGAGGCATGACTGGGCTTTCCAGGGAGAGCAGAACTGTGAGGATGGAGTTGCAGCACGTTTCTTTAGGCAAGCCTGGGTCCTGTGCACATATGTTGGTGTTGTATAAGAACTTTCTTCAACTTTGAGTTCTGCTCCATGTACATCTATGCCTGATTTCTCATATTAATGAAGAACTGGCGTAGGCTGGAGGCAAGGCTGATTTTTCTCATCCTGAATATGTCTGGTGAGACAGCACATGTTAAAGATGCCTGTTTAGACTCATTTGATACTCATGGAGAGAGACAGGAAAAACTTCTCTGTAGACATTTGCAGTGTAGATGAAACCTACCTTGGAGGTCCAAAAGAAAACCTTAAACAGTGGTGGTTAAAGAAGACTCACCACTGCCACTCTTCTTAATCCTATTCCTTTAGTTCTTCATACTCTTCCTGTGTTCCCCAGAATCAGTGGCAGGTGTCTCTGTGCATGTCGGAAGTAAAGGACCAAATATAGTGCATATGTGACTGCATCATTAATTCCTTCTTGTTTGAATTTTACTTCTTTACATATCCCCGCAGGTTTGTGATGAAATCAAAGTCAAGCTGAATTCCCTGAAGGATGTTCCTAACGGAATTGAATGCCCCCTTGTCTACCATTTAGATGTAGGGGCCTTGTACCCCAACATCATTCTGACCAACAGGTTGCAGGTGGGTAACCTCAGTCCAGTCAGGAAAGAGTCTTCTGTTTTGTCTTGCGAATGGTCTAGGTAGTCCCTCCAATTTGATCCCCTTAGCGGCAAACAATAAACTTTCTGCCCTGGACAGGGGGATAAAATAAGGCTCGGTTTCAAATCCAGTCGGGCTGTTACAGTTGTCAGGTGTACAAAGCCGAAAGGTCTGTCCAAGGTAGAGCAATAGCTTTAGCTGGCTTCTTCCAAAGAATAGTCATTGTTCTTGCTGTAACTTGTGTTCTAAAAAGCTTCTAGAAAGGAGAACTTACTGAACATCACCTCTGTGATGTTCACATTTGTGTTCTTCTAGTACCCAACATCTGTTCATTCTGGCATATGTCACTGGAGACAGTTCTGTTTTCTCTAACATGGGTGTGCCTGACCTGTGTCCAGCCCTCAGCAATGGTGGATGAGGCCATGTGTGCTGCCTGTGACTTGAACAAGCCAGGTGCTAATCGTCAGCGCCGGATGACTTGGCAGTGGAGAGGAGAATTCAGTAAGTGTAATTCTGCTGTCTGCTTTGTCAAGTTCCCTGTTGCATGGCAGCATGGACAGAGCTTGCAGTGTGAGCTGAAGACACAGAGACCACTTCCTGTTCCTCCCCTGGAAAGCTCCTAGTTGCTGTTCCTTTGCAGTGCCTGCAAGCCACAGCGAGTATCACCACATCCAGCAATGGCTGGAGCCTGAGAAGTTTCCTCCTCTGTATCCAGATGGAGCACCCCGGGTGTTCCACGAGCTTTCCCGTGAAGAGCAGGCCAAGTATGAGAAGAAGCGACTGGCAGGTAAATATAAATGGCGTTATGTGGAGCAGGTTTTTGCTGCCTAGACTATAAACACATCATTAATTACTTCTCTCTCAGGTCTGGGACTACTTAGTTCATGCTGGCTCAGACTGAATTTGATCTCAGTTTTGTGCTGCAACAGTTTTCCCCTAGGATCCCAACCAATTCCTGTACGTTTTTTGAGGAGGAGGCAAGTGCTGTTTTTTGTCTCAGTGTTTCTCTTTTCTCACTGAGAGCCATGTATTTGAGCTGAGACACATGAAAGGTGGTTTTTGTTTGTTTTTGTTTTTGTTGTTGTTCTTTAATGAGCGCTAATTAAAGCATGTCAATGAAACACATGCATCAATATCCTTTCACTTTTTGCTCCTAAAGTGATACTGCTCAGCAGAAGCATCTAGGTAGTGGGGGCTCTGAGCAGAGGCTGAATTTGTGGGTGAGCC
Organism: Rhea pennata; assembly: GCF_028389875.1. Lineage (NCBI taxonomy): Eukaryota > Metazoa > Chordata > Aves > Rheiformes > Rheidae > Rhea > Rhea pennata. The sequence goes on along the minus strand of NC_084670.1, from coordinate 37,073,985 downwards.
CTCATGGCCAATTTATTTTCCACACACACCTCTGCATCTCTCTCGAGAGGTGCTGTTTCCCCCCATATTAGTATCTTCCTCCCCTTGCCTGTGCAGTGGGTCTGCTTCCTTGCTTTCCTAGGTATGGTGTTTATTTGCATTGATGGAATTTTTCTCAGACTGGTGCCTTGAAAGCTTCAGATCTGTGGATCTGTGTGGTTTGCCCAATGCCGTTGTGTTCATCCTTCCCATCCATAGTGGGGCACTAATCTCTGAGAAAGCTTTATTTATTCCCTTAATTAGATTAATGCCACAAGGCTTATGAGAAGATCCACGTCACCAAAGTGGAGGAGCCTGTCACCACCGTCTGCCAGCAAGAGAACTCTTTCTATGTAGACAGTGTACGAGCTTTCAGAGACTGTCGCTGTGAGTTCAAGGGGCTGCATAAGGTGCTGGGCTTGAATTTCTGTTTTATTTGTGCTGCCAAAGCTAGAAGGTCCTCACCTCTCACTAAAAACTTGAGCCCTAAAGGATCGTTTTACTCAATCTGTATGGTCAATAAGAAATATTAGCTTTCCTGACAGCTCTGGTGCAAGTGCAAGTTTTTCCCCTGCTGAATCCTAAACAGCTGCTACCACAGTGGTTCCTAGCTCTCTGATGTCACAGCTCACTTTCAGTGCTAGGAAAAAAAACAACTAGGGTTTTTTTGGCATTTACTGGATTTAGAAAATCCTCAGCTCAACTCTTTTGTGATCTGGTTTGTGTTCACTGTAGGTTACTCTTCAAATAGAAGGATGAGACAAGCAGAGAAACAAACTTGATCTTAGGTTAAGAAATGATTGATTCTAGGAGAAAGAAGCAGCATGTTCTAGTTCTCAAATGTTTGGAGTCTTGTGGCAGAGGGAGGAGACTGAAATATAATTGCTAATATATTGAAAGAAATGACAAGACCCTGGGACTCTGTCTCCGGAAGAGTTTCATAAAGAGCCATTTGCTTTGCAGTTGTTGCTAGTTCTGTCGTGAATCACGGAGGTGGCTGGGAGGCCTTTTCTGCTGAAATGGTTCTGCTGTTAGTCTCAATATAATCTCTTGCTGCAAGCATTTAGTTCTTGCCAGCACAATACATGGTGTGGCAGAATTGATGTAGGATGGCAGTTCTGCTGGGATTAGGTAATTCTAACTATGGGTGTGAGTTACAGTTGATGCTGCAAGACTCTTCCCTAATATAGCATGATGCCTATGCCCAACGCTTCCCCCTCAAATGCAGAAGGAGCAAAAAGAAAGAGGAATTATCTTAATAACTGATACTGTTCTAGATCACAGTGTCATATTAGGATTGCGATGGGGGGAATATCTGACTATTGATGCTGCCTGTAGTGGAATGTAGGGTTGTCCTGACTCTCCCTCTTGCCGTCAGGTGTGGAAGAAAAAACTGTCTGCGGCTGTGGAGACAGGCGATGCCTCTGAAGTGAAGCGCTGCAAGAATATGGAAATCCTCTATGACTCCCTGCAGCTGGTACACAAGTGTGTCCTCAGTTCTTTCTATGGCTATGTCATGCGTAAAGGGTGAGTCTCACCTGCGGTCATTGCTGGAGTCCTCCAGCAAGGAGCCTTGTAAACCAGAGCTGTTCTAGTGAGGCTCTCACCTTCTTAACCTGCTTCCGAAGCACAAGGGGGATGATCGGTTGTGGGATTTGCTTGTCTCAAGTGAAACAGTAGGATTGTGGTATAAAGACAGATGTGATGGAAATGTACAAGTATGAGAATTTCTGGTGACCTTCTTGTGAAACTAAAACAAGATGTGAGACAGGACATGGAGGAGTTCTGGAAGGATAAGCGGCTTCTAATTTGTTTTAGTGGACTTTTTAATGAGCTCCCGTTGTACTCTCCCTGGGTACTTGCCAACTATGCTGTTATATGCTCTCACGTGATTTTACACAGACTCTGCAGCTTGATTGCAGCTTATAAGTATGACCGCTTGCACAATGAAGTCGGACATTCTCTAGCACTCACATTGAATGTGTGGTGATGTCTCATTTTCTTTGCAACAATAGGTGATCCCTGTAACACTTGTTTTTGTTCCTACTAATGACTTCTTATTTATTAGTCCCCTTAGCAGGGACTTTTGCTAAACAAGGCCCTGTAGCATTGGCAATGAGTGGCAGGGTTTGTCTATAGGTGATTCTTCAGGGTGTGCGGTTTCCTGAAGTATTACAGGGAAGGAAAGGAAAATGATCTCCTGAGGGCTGTTGTGATTGTCTTTTTTCCCTGAGACTTTATTTTCTGTACGACCTGATGTGCTTCCCCACAGCTGTACTTAAGAGGTGGCACTGCATCCTTTTGACTGTCTCTCCTCCATTCACAGAGCTCACTGGTACTCCCTAGAAATGGCTGGGATTGTGTGCTTCACTGGAGCAAATATGATCACACAGGCTAGGGAGCTGATTGAGCAGATTGGGTGAGTATGTACTGAGCTGAGGAAGAAAGGTTCTCCTGTATGTAGTGTGAGCAAATGGGTAAGGGCAGAATTTGACCGGCAGAGAAGAGGAGCAGTGGGATAGATGTGGGATTCATCAGTGGAAGCTCTGGTGTTCTGGAGATGCAGATTTCTGACATTGCCATGGCTTATTAACGCAACTGCTGTTGTATGAGTAGGACTTCCTTTGCAGAAAGGACACTGCCTCTGCCTGACTTGTGGACAGAGAACAGTTCTTTGGCATATTTTCCAATCTCTTCCTGATGGTGACTTTTTTTTTCTTCCGTTCTTAGGAGACCTCTAGAACTGGATAGAGATGGGATTTGGTGTGTCCTTCCCAACAGCTTCCCGGAAAACTTTGTCATCAAGTCAACCAATGCAAAGAAGCCGAAGGTGACAATCTGCTACCCAGGTGCCATGGTGAACATCCTTGTAAAGGTGAGTCTGGCATCTGTACCAGCCAGCTGTACAGTCTGGTGAAAACAGTGAAAGGGAAGAAAATGTTTTAGCCTTCTGTAGGCCTGCAAGCCAATCAGGCAGTTCTTGTGAATGGAGTAGCTCTACTGGCAGCGGAGTATGCATCTTTGTTCTTGGAGTTGGCTTCAGCCCAGAGGACAGCCTGTCTTTTGTCTCTGGTCCCCTGTGTAATGAGCAGGACGTTGGGGCTGACAGCTTTGCTTGCTACACAGCTACTCTCTGCCCTGCACAGCTCATAGCTCAAACTGGCGTTTGAGTGGAAGGAGAGACTCTGATATAGCAGGGAGGGTATAGTGTAAGAGACCAGGGTTGGTGTGTGCTTCTGTGCATAGACTGCCAGAAGCAGCAGGAGTCAAGACAAGAACAAGGTCCCATGCTCTGCTTGCTCAGCCATTTATGGCTATAAGCCAAAAGAAGTGACTTCAGAGTCTCCTGCACTTTTCTTCAGGTCCCATGTTTGAGTCCTACCTGCTAAATTGTTCTGTAGCTTTCCAAGGAGTTGTTTGGTCACAAGGGATCAAGCTAACTTACCCTATCTTAGCAGAGAATAAAGTATGTTCCCTCAGGAGAGGAGGGATTGATCTTTCCCGTCGTTTGGAAGGAACAAAGGCCGTCAGTGATCCCTTCAGACAGGATGATGTATCTGGGGGCTGTCTGCTCGTATAATCAGCTGAGCTGTTGAGTGAGGCTATTCTGTTGGGGCTGTGCCGGCAGGAAGGCTTCACAAATGATGAGTACCAGGAGCTGGCGGACCCAGCCTCTCTCACCTATGTCACACGCTCAGAGAACAGCATCTTCTTTGAAGTGGATGGGCCCTACTTGGCCATGATCCTCCCAGCGTCCAAGGAGGAGGGCAAGAAGCTGAAGAAAAGGTAAGAGTTCAAAGCTTGAAAAATCACCACTTCCCCAGAGTAAGGGATTGAGGGTCCTCTTCCTTGACTACATTTGAGGCATGTTAGTCCTTGCCCTGTGTTGCCAGTCCTCTGGAGCTGGCAGCATGTTTGGTTTGCTTGTTGCTGCATACCACCGAGATCATGCTGTCTTTAAACGGCAAGTTCCTTGCATGAGATCAGTCTTTGAATCCAGCTATGCCCTGGCCTTAATTGACACACTCTGACAGTAAATTTCTGAAGATAACAGTAAAACAGCACTTCTCAAACTTTCTGATTAGTCATGGTCTCCCTGTTTGGTTCTGAGATGCACAGGCAAACTTTGATTTTTCTTTCTATCTTTTCTCTTTAAATTCACTAATCTGTCTGTCCCTCTCTCAAATTTACAGACCTCTAGTAATACTTTTCCCACAGGTTTCCACTTTAATCCCCATCTAGGGGAAGGAATGGATCTTGCCATTGCCGTCATGTTCTAGAAAAGCAATTGCACTTGACTTCACTGACTTTCTCCTGCCACTTCCTTAAATACGAGCACGAGCAATCACGAGAGGACTGCCCACAGACCTGGGTCTGGGTTCAAAAAATACTGTCACTGTCCTCTAGCACTCCCTGCTCTTACAAGACTATGTTTGTTTCTGCTTGAATGTCTCTGTTGGATGAACTCCAGCATCCACTGTGAGTGCCTTTGCATGCCAAGGGAGTCTGTCACAGAAGTCAAGATGATGTCAAGCACTGAATGAACTCTGCTCATGGAGTCTTATCTCTGGGGCCCTTGATTTTTTTTTTCTGTGATTTTAGGGATGTCAGCAAGTGCACTTATTTCTTGCCCACTCTCAAAGTGGAAAGAGCAGTAGTGTGGATCTGGCTGGCAGGAACCACTGCCAGCTGAGGAAGAAAAGACTGCCTGGAGGAGGGGTGACAAAGCAATGTACGCTTGAGTCTCACCTCTGTTCCACTGAAGCTTCCTGTGATGGTTATATTGAGCGATACAAATAATTGGCAGGCATATGAAATCCACGAAACACAACAGAAAAAAAGTGGACAGTGTGTTGTCATAGGTGTTTCAATAGCGATGTCCAGTTTCCTCTGAGTCCATTTTGCCAGCATCCCCTCGTGTTTTCCAAACAAAGCTTGATTCTCCTCTATAAGGCTTTTCCTAGTACCTCACTCCATTTCTCTACTCCTCTCACCCTGACTCTCACTTCTTGCCCTTTATTTGTGTGCATTTAAGAACATTTTGCCAGTTAGTATTGGCAAGTTGGGGGCAGAGGCTGGTGTGCTTTTGCAGCTGAAGGTGAATTAGTTCATGATGTTACTGTCTCTAGCTGTGTTAATATGCCTAGATCCTGCTAGTACAGAGCCCCACAGCTTGGATTAACTTACCTGGTGGCTGCCTGGTTTGGCAATACTAGAAGTACTTTGGCAGGAGGGTAGTAAGTAGCATCCTGGGTGATGTGTTCCTTGGCATAGACCAGGTTTTGCACAAGCTCTATATCCTAGGTATGCAGTCTTCAGTGAAGATGGATCCTTGGCTGAACTGAAAGGGTTTGACGTGAAGTGACGGGGAGAGCTGCAGTTGGTGAAGATATTCCAGTCTTCTGTATTTGAGGCCTTTCTGAAAGGCACCACACTGGAGGAGGTCTCTGCCTCTGTAGCCAAGGTGGCTGATTACTGGTTGGATGTACTGTAGAGCAAGGTGAGTGTAGGGTTTGCAGGATATGCATCCCCTGCATGTTTGTCTTCCCAGGCTGGGGCCAGAGAAGAGATGTCAAAGCTGCCCCAACACTGTAGGGAGGATGGACTTTGTCTGAAGAGAATGGTTGGTCCGTTGTGCCTCTGATGGCTGTTTGCCTGTAATTTCTGCCCCTTTGATTCTCTAGGGCTGCTCTTTAGGGTCTTTTATCACCAGACCTGTTATTACAACACTTTTTTCAGCTGTTACCGCTTAACTGTGGGTAAGCGTTGTCCTCCAGTCACCTCTTTCACAGAGGTAGCCTGGTGGTCCTCTTCCACCAAGGACTTTCTCTGGAGCCACTCACTGAGACAGAGGATGGCAGAGCCATTTGCCTGCAGAATTGAGGAGCCCAGAAGAGATTAGCTTTAAAATAACCAGCAGGAGCAGAGACAATGCCAGAAAACAGAGCCTCAAACTGGGGAGCAGGAGAGATGAGAAACTGGAGCGACTGCTCTGCTTGGGAGTTTATTGGGAGCACTTCCCCTTTGTATTTTGCATCTGGCACTACAGAGCTGGGCCCACTAAGAGTTTGCCATACAACATCATTTCAAAGCATTGCATTCACGGCAGGAGTTCTGATGCTGACCTCATGTCCGTGATCTCTATATTCCATAGGTCATGTTCGCAACTGGAGCAGAGATTATTCACAAACTCCTCATAAAGACAGCCGTGACAATCAGTTTAAATGTTCCATGTATGTAATAGCAATGAGGTTTGATCATTAGGTTCCTGATAGTGTTTTTTTCTCCTTGCTACTTTTTTCAGGCTGCCAACATGCCTGATTGAGAGCTGTTTGAGCTGATCTCAGAGAACCCTTCCATGTCTCACAGGCTAGAAGACTCCGGGGAGCAGAAATCCACTTGCATCAGCACTTCCAAGCGTCTGGCAGAATTCTTGGGAGGCCAGATGGTGAAGGATGCAGGGCTAAGCTGCCGGTTTGTCATTGCTAAGAAAGCAGAAGGGTCTCCAGTCACAGAAAGGTAAACCTGTCTTGAGGGGCCAGGACTTTTGGGAGGATGTGAAGGGAATGGCAGGGTGAATTGATGTGGCATGACCAAGTGATTGCTGGTGTACTGGTTTAGACCATAAAAGAAACTGTAATGGTGAGTAATGCTGTGCAATTGCCTGCTGTTTGTTGGCATAGGAGAGGGGTGAGAGGAGAAGCCCAGAGAGGTGTGTGCAGGCTGGGAAGATGGGGTGCTGTGCTGCCAGTGACCTTGCTGCTGGTTGGTGCTTCCCTATCTTCTCCAGGGCCATCCCACTTGCCGTCTTCCAAGCAGAGCCCAGTGTACGGAAGCACTACCTCCGGAAATGGCTGGAGAGCCCCTCACTGCAGGACTTCAGCATGCGGGCGGTGAGTTGAACGCCCCTATGGAGCAGCACAGCCTTTGATTCTCCTGCACTAGGCTGCAGCTCCTCCCTCGGGAGGCACTATGTGGGCAGCAGTTACTTGTCACAAAGTGAAGTGCTGTGGAGAGTGCTGCAAGCAAGGAGAAATGCTGGTCCCTGCATCACCCAGCGGAGCCCAGAGCAGCACCTTTCTACTCCATCTACTTCACTGTCTACTATTGTGTGTCTTGCCCAGATTCTGGACTGGGACTACTATACTGAGAGACTAGGCAGCACCATCCAGAAAATCATCACTCTTGCTGCAGCACTGCAGCAGGTATGGAGGTGGGAAAGGACAGGAGGGCTGCAGGTCTGTGGTGATGGGAGGAAAGGCAGAGGGCATTGGCTCTGGGGACTGCTTATGTGTGATTTGACAATATTCCTCAGGTAAAGAATCCTGTCCCATGGGTCCGGCATCCCGACTGGCTGCACAAGAAACTCCTAGAGAAGAATGATGTGTACAAACAAAAGAAAATTAATGAGCTCTTCACTTCTGAAGGCAAGAGACAGGTAATAAGAGTGAGAGAAAGGAGTTGGCTGTGCTGATGGGCATCTCTTGCTGATAGTGTGGCCTCAGCCCCCAAATCTTCCTGCTGTCATTTCTCTCAGGTCCTAGCTAACCAGCACCAGGGGGGAACACCCAGCTCCCAGACTGGAGACAAGAGGATTTGGGGGCTGCTAAGCCCCTTCAGCCATTGGTTCCAGTCGCAAATAAAGGGAAGCAGGTCCCTATGGCAGAGGAAAGCCAGCAGGTGTCCCAGTATCTGGAACTGTCCCAGTCCTGGTGAGAGATCCTGGGCCCACCTGCTGCCATGGCCACATTCCCCTAGGGAGGTTACTTTGTTCCTGGTTGGGTGGGAAAGGGAGACTGCAGGAGCCTGAGGCCAAGATGAGGCCAGATGCTGTCACCTTCTGTGCTCTTGCGCTTGTTGGGACAAGCAACTATGATGCTGGCACAGTTCTTCTATTGATGTGTTTACCCTGATGACTGTACCTCTTTCCTTTCCTCAGATATTACCGCATCCCCATTGGGAATCTCCCTGATGACATGTCTACCTTTGATTCTGACCTGTTTTTCTCCCACCACCTCTGTCGCCACAACCATTTGGCGTGGCTCTCACCCACGGCCCGCCCAGAGCTGGGGGGTAAAGAGGCTGATGACAACCGTTTAGTTACGGAGTTTGACGAGAGAGCCTCAGTGGAGATAAACAACCCTGGCTGCTACTCCACAGGTAGGACAGCACTGAGCGGGAGCCGAGCCAAGTGCTCTTCAAGTGCTTCCTTCTTCAGGAGAAGGATGGCTGCAGTGGCAGAAGAGTATCTGAGCAGTTCTGCAGTTGCTGACAGCTTCAGAAGTTGAGCGATGATCTGGACAGGATATATGCAATTGGCATCTCCTGGGGATAGAGAGTCCTGTATGCAATAGAAAAATGCATGTAGGCATTTAAGTACAGATTATTTTCTAGTTTGTGGCCTCTCATAGCAGCATTCAGAAGATCACTTCTGGTGGTCGCTAGGATGAATCTTTCTGTGATGCAAAACAAGCTGACTGATAGTTGTTCTGAGCACCTCTGCTGCAGTTTCCAGAAAAAGCTGGTGGCCGCTGGAGGGGAAGTAGATCCAAGTTTTGTTGGAAGGTGCTCTGCTGTTTAGCTGTGCAGTGAATGGGGCCATCCGTACATAGCATCACGGCCGTAGAGGGGAGAGGTCTGGCCATGTGCCAAAAGTGTCCTTTAAGGCCTGTAATACAAGGTGCGTGGCAGTCTGGAGAGCAGCACAGTTTCCCATGCTGCTGCAGTACCATACAGGCTTTCACCATTTCCTGATATGAATATCTTGATGTTGCACTCGGTAGATGCAGCAACACCTGTAAACAGCTCTTATAACTTGTGGAAAGTCCTGGCAAGTGGGTACATTCATCATACCTGGAGAGGGGATTGTGTGCTTGCTGGTTCTCTGCCCTGCTTGCCCGTTGACAGGTTGTGTTTGTTCACAGTGTGTCTGGAGCTGGATATTCAGAGCTTGGCTGTAAACACAGTGTTACAGTCCCATCACATCAATGACATGGAAGGAGGTCCCAGTGTGAGTATCAGTTTTGATGTGATCCAGCAGGCATCTCTAGAAGACATGGTGACAGGGAACCAAGGTGCCAACATTCCAGCCAGCTATGATGAGACTGCCCTGTGCTCCAACCCCTTCAGGTATGTCTGTAAGGGTCAGCATGAGATGGAGCATCTGTTTCATCCTGCCTGATGCCCTCAGGGTCCTGCTTCTCAGGCTGTACCTGCAAGAGGGCAGGGTCCTCCTTCCCAGCTGACTGGCTGGCTTTAGCCTCTCCAGATTCTTACTAGCATGTGGTTTGTGGGGTGCCTTGAAGCACAACAGGCAGCTGGCTTGGCAGAGGGAAGGAGGCGAAGCCCAGCTTTGTCTGTTGACATCCTCCCTTTTAGGCTTGAGGATCAGCTCTCCCTAGTGGCTCAGCCAGCATATGTGAGGAGATGCTTTTGAAGAGTTTGCCCTTTCCTGTTTCTCTTTTCATCTCCACAAGGTCATAGAGGCACATGTTTGCCCTGTGGCTTATGTGCTGAGAGCTAATGCATCTCTGCTTTGGCAGAGTTGCCACTTGCTCTAGCATTATCTGAAAACATGTCAGTGTGTGAAAGGAGGAAGGGCTCATGTGCCTGGTGTGATGCTCATCTCTGCTCCGTGGCAGGATTCTGAAGAGCATGGTGGTGAGCTGGGTGAAGGAGATCACACAGTATCCCAACATCTATGCAGACAACCAGGTGATTCGTTTTTACCGCTGGCTCTGCTCTCCTTCCTCACTGCTTTATAACCCAGCTTTGCATCGCCCTCTGCACAACATGATGAAGAAGCTTTTCCTACAGTAAGTGAAAATGGAGCTTGCCATGCCCTGTGCGTGGAGCAGACGGACATAGCCATGGGTGGGACTCTATTGGCACCCATAGCTGCGTCTTTTTGAGCACCTGTGGCACAACCTCTGGAAAGGCCCAGTAACTTGCAGATGCATAGTTGGTCCAACTTTTGTTGGAGTGCCTGCCATCCTGTGGTTGGAGCTCCCTTAGATGGCGAGACCTAGGCATTTGACTACTGGCTGTGCTGGAGCAGCACATCCTTCCTGAATTGTATGTTGTGCTGTGGTTTGCTGTTCCCTGTTTAATGGCAGCTAAACAGCAGCAGTTCCTCCAGCCTGCTGCCTCCAGATCCTGTGTTCTGCTTGACCGTTAGTGGCTGAGTTCAAGCGTCTTGGTTCTTCAGTGGTTTATGCCAACTTCAACCAGATCATCTTGTGCACCAAGAAACGGTGAATTGAGGATGCCATCGGCTACATGGAGTACATCATCAACAGGTGGGGCACACTTGGCTGCCAAAGGGTACGCTCAGCAAGCCAGGCCTGGAGAAAATCTTCTGGAGGCTGAGCTAAGACATGGCTCAAGGTGTGGAAGGAGGATGCTGATTCTTGCCTCTTCTTGGTCCTCAGCACTGCATTTCTTGCAAAGTTAGCTTTGGAAGAAAGGGGACAAGGTCACCTGGTTCTTGTGCCATCATACCCAGAGTAGGGATCTGTCCCTTAACTGTGCTGCATGGGGCAATATTCCAAAAATATCTGTATGATTCAATCTAAAGAGACCTTTAGGAGAATGTGAGCAGTTGTGCTCTGCCCAGTCTCTTATACTCTGGCAGCTCTCAGCATCCCAGCTATGATGTGTGGGCTGCTAAGACAGGCATCTTGACACAAGAGGCAGTTGAATCTTGGGTATGATTCCTCTGCAGCCCTTAGTTCTGCTAATGACTGCTCTGCAGCCTTTTGTACTGAGTCCATTCACTGAAGCATGGTTGGATGTGAGAAGTGAACTGCTCTCTTGCTAACATCACCTGCTCCTCATTGCCTCCCATGGAGAAGGTTATTAACTAGGGAAGATGCCAACACTGTGTGTGACTGCAGTCTCTTCCCTCCAGCATCCACTCAAAGGAGATCTTCCACTCTCTGCCTATTTCCTTCTGCCACTGCTGGGGATTCCTGCTCTGCATGGATCCAGCAAATTACGAAGGTATCAAGGGAAGAGTGCGTCCTAGCATCCACTCTGGGGAGGTAAGAGATGGGAAGTGCTCAGTCCTGCAGAGACAGGGGTGCTGTGGGTTGAGTTGAGCAGGGAGCTATTGGTTTGGATATAGGGTATTGCTATGACATCACCAACCGAAAGCCTGTGGATGGCTTGTGCTCCATTCCAGCAGGACACTAGCAAGAGTCAAGTATTGGATGAGGACAGTGAGGAAGAAGAGGAGAATAAGTAAGAAGAGGAGAAGGATGGAGAAGCAAATGTGGAGGACTTGCTAGAGAATAGTTGGAACGTTGTGCAGTTTCTCCCCCAGGCTGCCTCCTGTCAGAACTGCTTCCTGATGATTGTGTCTGGTGAGTGCAGTCTGCTGCTCACCTGGTCCTACTTTGACTGTTACCTCTGGTGAGTAGAGCTATCCCCACCCTGCTGCTGCCCAAGCCATATGCACAGCATTCCCCACAGCTTCTTGAAGCTCTCTGTGCTACTGAGGAGGTTCTGATGTTGATCCAAAGAACCCCTTACAGTCAAAGACTGCACTGTGCTGGATGTGGTACAGAAGGAAGCACCTCCGTGTCTGTAAATATCATTGTTTGGGTGGTTTCAGCACCAGTGTGAACTCTCTCAGAGAGGGGAAGAAGGTCACTAGTTCCTGATTAGTCATTGGTGCCCCAGGAGAGTCGACAAGCACAGTAGTGCTTGTGCCACTCTCCCATCGTGGACTGCATCTGGAGCTTTTCTTGTGTGTCTCTGCAGCCTACATTGTGGCTGTGTACCACAGCATGAAGGAGGAGCTGCGGTGCAATGCCCCTGGGAGCGCTCCCATCAAGAGGAGGGCCACGAGCCAGGTGTCCCAGGAGGCATTGGGAGAGACGTGAGCCATGCCTGGTGAGTACGGTTAGCCACAGTTAGGCATGGGAGAGCTGTGAGCAGCACTGCTGGGCCAGTCCTGAAGCAGGAAGAGAGCTGCCCACCTTGCTGTCCCCGTATGCTTCCGTATGGCTCAAGAGCTCTCTCTGCTCCTCCTCTCCAAGCATGATCACTTTCTCACAGGATTACGTGGCCAATGAGCTCACGCAGAGCTTCTTCACCATCACTCAGAAGATCCAGAAGAACATGGCTGGTTCCCGTAATGCGACTGAGCCCTCAGACATGTTCCCAGTGCTACCTGGCTCCTACTTGCCACTCAACAACCCAGCTCTAGAGTTCATCAAATACGTCTGCAAGGTTAGTGGGGTGGGCCGTGTTTTTTTTCTTTTTTTCTTTTTTAAAAAAGAATCTGTTGCAATTCTACAATCAGTTTGTTTTGCCCAGCTAGCACTCGCATCAGAGTGAGTCCCTGTGAGGACCGTCTTCTCTGCTGGTGGCCTTCCCTAACACTTTCTCCTGTAGGTGTTGTCCCTGGATGCCAGAATAACTAACCAAGTAAACAAACTGCACTGGGACCTGCTGCGCCTCATTGAGGTAGGTGAGTTCTCAGAAGAAGCCCAGTTTCGGGTCCCTTGCCACTCCTATGTGCTCCCTGAAGTCATCTGCAGGAACTGCAATTTTTGCAGGGACTTGGCCCTGTGCAAGGACCCCGCCCTCTCGCAGGTACAGCCTTCGTTTCCCAGGAAGTCCCCTTTGCCCTGGCTGCATGCATGAAGTCCCTCTTGGGGACACCAGAGGCCCTAGCATGGTTGTGCTCTTGGCCTGTCGTGAACTCACATGTTGTCCGTCTTTCTCTCTCTCTCAATCCTTTGGCTTTGAAGGTTCCATGACAGTGATAAACCTCCCTTCAGGGTTATTTTCTGCTCATCCCCTTTCTTAGCTGCCTGTGACAGTTTGAGGTGTGCTGGTGCTTTGGCTGATGCTTTATCCCCTTCCAAAATTGATTATGGCTTCCTGGCACTCGGGGCTCTCAGAATGCTCTTGTTAGGCTGCGAGGGCTGAGGCTGCACCATGCTTTCTCTTGGGAAGCGTCACACTTGTGTTCATCTCCCTTCTCTCTGCCCCTCGGATGGGTCAGTGCTGCCCAGTTGGGTATGCTCCAACTGCCAGGCCCAGTATGACTCGGATTCCATTGAAATGGCACTGGTGGAAGCGCTGCAGAAGAAGCTGATGGCCTTGCTGCTGCAGGACTTGATGAGTGCTGGGCTGCCGTGCTGCGGGAGCCTGCCCTTGATGTGGCAGGCTGCAGCAGGAGGGCTGAGGCTGCTCTCTGCTCCTTGGAACCAGAGCAGCCCAACCTTACCTCTGTGACTGATGTGATGCAGTGGGGATATGATGAGGAGAGTTTGGCTCGAGCGCTCTCCACTTCTTCTCTGCACATAGCTGCAGCCTTTTGCTGGCTGGCTGAGGCTTGACCCATTGACCTGATGTCAGTGGTGTGTCCCCAGAGAGCCCTGTCAAAGGACTGAGCTGCTCAGCCTTGTCTGCTATCCCAGCTAAAACCCCTTTGCCTCTAGGTGTGCAAGAAGTGTCATGGTGTGAAGGAGACACTTATGCCTGTGTACTGCAGCTGTGCTGGAGATTTTGCCCTCACCATTTCCTCCCCAGTATGTATGCATCCTGCCACCACGTACGGCCTTCTGCGAGCAGCTCCCCTGTAATAGCCAGTGAAAAACCCAGTGATAACTTGTGCCTTTCGGCCCATCTGGCACAAGTTCATCTCTCTGTGCTTTCTGGCTGTTTATTCATTGATTTGTGCCCAAGCCAGCCAGTCCTGCCTGAGCAGCTTGCAGAGCTTCTCCTGGCATGCACACCTGTGGATAGCACGGCTGCAGCGTGGCAGTGCTGGATCCCAGGGATTTCTACGTCTGCAGGAGATGGGTAATGCTTGGCTGCTGAAGGAAGTGGGTGGCAGAGCTCTGCCTGTGCTTTCTGCCAACCGTGAAGGCCTGCCCTGCGTGGGCAAGGTAGCCGTGAGGTGCAAACCTCAGGCCAGGGAGGCTGGCTCTCCTGAGACTGCCCTGCTGGGGCGCTCTGCTTGCCTGTGCAGATCAGCATGGCAAGGGCTGTTTGAGGTGGCTGCCGCGGCTCCCCTGTGGCACTGAGGACCTGACGCTGTCCTCATCCCATCCCTGCCTTTGGGATACTTTCACCTTTCCTGAGCTGTGCAAAGCCCAGATTAGCAGGTACTGCTGGCAGCCAGAGAGAGCAGGGTGTTGGTGCTTGCCCTGGCACGACTCCCCGCCCACCACCTCCACCCTCTCCTGTGCCACAAAGCAGCTGTGCTGGAGCCTATGCTCTCCAGAAGCTGCCTGGGACAAGGTGACGGAGGGGCCATGCCTGCAGGCCGGGCGAGATACAGCAGAGACCGTGGGCATGTGTTGCTGTACAGGGCAAGGCGAGTGTGGCAGCTCTCTCTTAGTTGTCTGTCCACTCTGCCTGCCTTTGGTGGCTCTGAGATTACCTCCTTGCCCACATATTGCCCCATACCATGATCTCCTAGAAGTGTGATTGGAAGTGGAGCAGAGGGATAGGAAAGAGGAGGCGCAGCTGGAGCATTGCAGTGCCAGATCCCAGGGACTTCCAGAGCTGCAGGAGATGGATGACAGGTGCCTTGTGAACAAAGTAGCCCAGCAGAGCCCTTCCCATCCTGCCTGCTGCCCTCAAATACCTCACATGGCAGCAGGACCCAGTGACTCCTAGCCCCATGTGCTGGTGCCCACAGATGGTGCTAGGCAGCACTTGTTCCACTCAGGTTCCGGGGGGCCAAGTGTCTGCTTTGGCAAGCCAGCACTAACACACACACACACACACACACACACACACACACACACACTCACACACTCACTCACTCACTCTTCAGCAGCAAGCAGTTTATTAGTAAATACTTACAAAGAGACCGACCCGAGGGAAATCTTGAGAAGGACCACTCCAATGCTTGTCCCGATCGTCTGCATGATGAGAGAGAGAGAGCTGGCAGGCACAATCCTTTTGGGTGTCCCCGAGGAGGCAACGTGGCCCTCTGATGTGTAGCAGCCACCCTCTCCTTTGGAAAAATTCTGGTATTTATGGTTATTCGCGGTAGGCGGGAGTCCCGGCACGTGGGCCCAGCAAGTGCAGGGAGTTAAGCCCAACTCCGCCCTGGTTGCATAACTGGGCTATGACACTGCGCACGTGTGCAGACTTATTTCGGGGGCCACATTGACTCTGGGGGTCACTATTTCATTACTCTTCAACTTGAGACCTTCATGTTGACTGCTTCTCGTGGTTATTCTGTGGCTGGGAGCCACCGAATCTCTATGTAACCAACCGCTGTTCTTTCTCACAGATTTTCAAGACCTTCTTAGTTACTTATTTGTATCCTGCTTAACACAGCGGTAGTTTTCTAGACACACAAAAGTTACAGCACGGACCATTCCCACCAAGTATCACGTAGTACGGCAAAAGTTGCAACAGGAACCATTCCCACCAAGTATCACCTAGTACGGATGCAGCACTCTGGATCCCAGAGGCGAGGAGATCACTGAGAGCTCCTTTTGCTGTCCTTTCCCTATACATCTGTGTTCATCCTTCAGAAGGGCTACCAGGAACGGGAGACAAAGCCGGAGAGCTCTGTCAGCACCAAAGTCAAGGGCGTGACACAGTCACCAAGCAAGGTGTGGGATGTTGGGGTGTACAGAGCCCACCACCCCCTCCCCCGCGTCTGCTCCCCCCCCCCCCAGCCCTGGCCGAGGTGAGGCTCCGACCCTCCTTTCTCCCTTCTCTTGTCTTGCTTGCTTTGGATGGCCTCTTGGAGCAGTAGATGAGCAGCAGACTTTCTGCAAGGGCTTCCCAACTGCTCCTTCATCCAGATGGACCCAGCAAAGGAAGCTGTCCTGTGTGGTGGTCTGCGCTGCCTGCATGGGGACTCCTGTGTTCCCTCCTCCAGGCCCAGCACTGTCTTTGGCTCCTGATGAGGCAACCATAGCTGCGTCCCAACCACATTGGGACCGCATGTTAGGTCACCTTTGCAGTGCAGTGCGGCAGGCTCAACAGAGCTTGGCACATAGCACCAGGCAGGGCCCTATGGCCTTAGCCAGGCAGGCACGCTATGGTCTGCCTGCCCTGACAAGCAGCGTCAGGCCTCTGTGGTTTTGGATGTTCAGGGCAGGAGAGGGCACTCTCAGATCAGGTCAGGGGAAGCTCTGACATTCACCTCCGTGTTTGCCAGGGCTATTATTGCCAGCTGCAGCTATTTGTAGCAGAGGGCAGATCAGCTTTGTATTGCCCCAAAACTTGCGGGGAACAGATTGAACCTTGCCAGACTCTACAAGTGAGAAGCGGGAAGAGGAATGTGCCTTTGATGCTAGGCTCCGTCCCGGAGGAGAGGCACTCTCTCTGCCTTTCGTCTTTTGAGGCAACCGCATGACTTTGGTGGGGCACTTTCAGATGTGGCAGCTGCCCCAGGCCTGTTGCGTGGCCAGAGTGGAGATGGCCTGGTGCCCTGGGGAAGGATCTTAGCTTTTTCAATGGATGGCATGAGAGAGAGGATGAGTTTGCAGTGGTTTTGGCAAAGTGCTTTAGAAATTACCAAGCTGGTCTGTGGAAGAGCTTGGGCTGGCCTCGAGCATTGCCAGTGTGGACATGGCTTGCAGCCGCCACCCAGCATCACCTGGACAGTGTGTCAGGCCTGGCTGATGGCCTCTCTCGGACAGAGAGTCTCGGAGCCTTCCACTAACCCCAGAAGTCTTCTCACAGAGAAGACTCCCTGAGCAGGGACCATGAGAGCTGCCAGTAAGCTGGAGCAAGTGCAGCAGAGCCCATGAGGATGGTCAGGGCTGGAAAACACAACGTAGGAGAAAAGGCTGAAGGAGCTGAATTTGTCCTGTCTCGGGAAGGGATAATGAAGGGGCATCTAAGGCAGTGATCCAGCACCCGAAGGAGGATATGGAGGCAGACTCTTCTTAGAGGTGCTCAGTGAAGGCACGAGAGGCATCTGGCCTGAGGTGCCCCTGGGGGAATTAGGACTGGTAGAAAGGAAACTATTCTTGTGCCTGAGAGTGGTGTAGCCCTGGGAGAGGCACCAGAGAGGCGGGAGCCCTGTGTCCTTGGAGAGGTTCAAGACATAGCTGGACAAGGTCCTGAGCAGCCTGCTTTGCGTGGAGTTAGCCCTGCCTAGAGCAGAGGGGTGGACTAGAGGCCTGCAAACCTCCTGCCCACCTCAGGCTTTCAGCAATCTGTGATTAAAAGCAGCAAGAAGCCGTGGAGAAATGACTTTGAAGGCAAAATTCTTCTTGCTGTTGCACTGATGCAGATCGGAGCTTTCAGGAGGCAGGTGATTTGGGGATAGTGGTGACCCTGGTGTGAGGACACAATGCTGGAGTGTTTCCCTGCCACTGCCATTCTCGTCAGTATTTGGCTGTTTCCAAAGAGCAAAGGTTGACTCGAGCCTGTTGGGTACATGGGACAGCAGCTCTGCCCTGTGTGCTGCCTGCAGAACCAGCTCCAGATTCAGCAAAGTGCTGCCAGGGGGTGCTTTCCACAGCAGTGCAAAGTCACGGCTTGCATGTCCCTGTGTGAATAGGCATGCGTACGTGGTGGTATAAGCACAGGTGTGAACCTGTGTGCACTGTCCCAGTGTGTGTGTGTGTGTGTGTGTGTGTGCATGTGTGTTTGCCCTCTGTGTGCATGCATGTGCAAATGCATGTGTGCACACCTGCATGTAACTCTGCATGAGAATACATGTGGTCTCATCTCCATGTGCATACTCTTGTGTGTCCCTGTGTCAAAGCATAGCTCTGCCTTCCTACAAACAGCATGATCTCTGCTGGTTGCTTCGTAGGGCGGGAGCACCTTCCGCATCCTTGCGTGGGCGGAGGTCAGCCCTGCCCAGATGATAGAGACCTGCCCTGAGGTGAGGTGGGCTCAGAAAGAGGAATGGAGAGGATGGTGGGTTACAGAGATGCGTGGAGATATCTGGAGCTGCCAGCAGGGACCCCAGGACAGAGTCAGCGCGGAGCTGCACGCACATGGACGTGATGTTGGTGCCTGTCGCTCTCCTCTGCTGCTACCAGTTTGTGGCAGGGATCTGCCTGCATCCCTTGACTTGGGCACTTTTGGGGGCTGCTGAGTGAGGGATCACAGGAGGGGAGATGTGTGGAGACTGAGCGGAGCTTGCTGGCAGATGCAGAGACCTGGGGAATCCTAGTGAGCACAGCTGCCCCTGGCTCAGTTCCCATGCAAGGAAATGGAGAAGAGGGTTGACTGTCTACTCCGGAAGACACACCAAGGAAAGCCATGCTAGAGCAGGGCCACCGCAGGCACTCTTAACAGCTGCTTACCCTAGGCAGCTTGCAAGGGCTGGCACCTATGCAGAGATGGGGAAGCCCATGGGGTGCCCCGTCCCCTCTGCAGCCACAGCGTAGGACTAGCAGGTGCATGTCCTGTTCTCATCATGTCCCCCATGACCCTGCAGGGGCTAACAGTTTGCAGTGCTGTGTTCAACTGCGACCATGACTGCACCCCTGGGGACATGGACATGTTGGGCCACAGAGACTGGGCATGTGCAGGGACAAGTGATCTGTGCAGCACTGCACACTGGGCAGGATCCCATTTGCCAGGAAGTTCAGCAGTGTGTGTTCATTCTCACAGGGCAGAAGGCAGGGCGCTGCGTGCCCAATGCTGGGCTGTGAGCTGTGAGATGCTAGCTTGGTGTCTAGCAGAGGAAGTGAGTGTCGGGTGCAGGCCCCAAGGATGTGTCCTGTCCCTGGGGAGGATAGGCCTCTGCTAGGATGGAACAGGCACCAAAAGGCTGGCCCATCTTCAAGGTCCTGCTGGAGACCAAGGGATGCTCTGAGCGGGACACCTCTAAGGTGCTCTTGAGAGGTTTGGCCCCTTCAGCAATAGGCCCTGGCCTGGGGAGGGGGTGCCATGGCACAGGGATGCCACTTCCCAATGGCAGCATGGGAGCGGACTCTTGCCCTTTCTGCAGTGACCTGGGGCAAGCCTGGGGCAGCGTGGGGCGCGTTGATACAGAGCAAGGGGCCAACAGGCGTCCCGGGCCATGGCCCAGGCACGGCCCTGCAGTGGGAGGTGCAGCTGCCCTGGGGTGCTGGGCACAGGGGCTGCAGCAGGGCTGGCAGCCCCGGGGCCTTGTACCAATGCTGGGCCGGCAGACGGCAAGCAGGGAGGCTGCAGCGCGGCCCGGGGACCCCATGTCGCAGCACTGTGACCCAGCAACGCAGTCACAGTGCCTGCGGCACAAGCAGGGCTAGAAGCCGCCCGTGCCCCTGCCGCTCTGCCACTTAGGTTCCCGGTGGCTGGCTGTCCGCTTTGGCAAGTCAGCACTAATGTTGGAGAAATCCTGTGAAAAAACCTTGCAAATAGTTAACAGGACTCAAGGACAAGGCAGAAAGAAAAACAGTACTGCAAAGGATAACGAGCTCTGACTAAATAACCTTGATGAAACCACAGCACTTTGAAGAATGCGAGGGGGAGGTAAGACAAAAACATCAGAGTAACCCAGAAGTCACCTTAGGTTCATTAAGGCTTATTAACATATTAAACTAGACACCCCTAAATGAATAATGAGATGGAAATGACAAGATAATGATGTTACAACCTCTTCTTCGCTTCCTATGCTAATTAACAGGAATGTGAAAGTGCAAGCACAGAACAATTGCCTGATGTAATGAAACTGTAACCAATAGAAAGATTTGTATAAAGTACTCCCTGAAAAGCGTGTATAAATCAAGAATGAGAGGGGGAGAAAGTGTGCCAGCGTTGTGGATTTATCACCTAGCACCCATCTCTGCGCAGAAATGAAATAAACAAACATCTCGACCCTGTGTGTCTATTGGTTGCTTGCACACCGGGTAACAGAACCCAGATTTTGGACAACACATACAGTGTCTCATCTCCACGACAGTGCTTTTTGGCATGTCCTGACTTCATGAGGAGACACCCTGGATCCATACCAGTTGGAGAATGTTGCTCTCCCTTATTCTGCAAGCTGAAAAAGAAGCAGAAGCAGCAGCAGCAGAAGCTGCAGAAGCAGAAGAAGAGGAAGAAAGCTCACTAGAAGCAGAAAGACGGGCGTATTAGGGAAGACTGTCTTTCAGCTACACTCCCCAAACCTCTGCAATTAGTCGTACAAGCCTTGAAGAAAATTATAGGGAGAGCGGTGGTTCATCAGGGCTTTCTGCATTTTAATGAGCCCCATGGGGTTCTGGTGCTGAGTGCATGGACTCAGCTTCTGAGAGCAGATTGAACCAAATGGTCAAGAAGTCAAAGTCAGAAGCCCAGCCCAAAGGTTTGCAGAGCATGAGTGGGTCCCCCTGAAGGCCATTAGCAACAAGGGGGGCTGATGAGAGCAGAACATTGTGATCCCCAATCACAGGCAGGCAGAGGAAATGCGCAGGTGGCTCTGACACCACGTAACCCCTTCCTGTGTTTCATCAAGCAAAATGGCCAGGCACGGACACCCAGCCCCTAGGAAGGGAGATCCTTTCCCTTGCACATTGCTCAGGGCTCTTCCTGGGGGCAGTGTGAGGGTGGGGGCGTGCAATGGCGAGTGCAGGGCAAGGACACAACACCTTGCAGGCTGCCCAGTGGGGCGAGAGAACGGCAAGGTCCCGGTGTCTCCTGGTCGGCCCTGGTGGCACACACAACAGCCCTAGCCGAGGGGACCAGGACTTGCCCCTTCTGCTTGTAAAACCTCATGAAGGTGCCGCTGGCCGAATCCCCGGGCTTCTCAGGATTCCGCCAGACGGAAGCTCCTTGGTGTCAGCTGTTCACGTGTGTGCGCAGACGGCTCACCCACACTTTTTGGTGCCTCTGACAAGATAACAGCGGGCAGAACTAACTGCAGCACAGCACCACTACTAGCAGGCAGTGCTAGTGTAATGGCATTGCTGGCCAAGGTAGGAATTACCATCTCAAAGGCATCTCAAAAACACCAGAGGAGGGTTCAAGACAAGCAAAACCTTTCCCTGTGGGGAAAGGGCAAACAGAGACGGGCTGTTTGGAGGCAAGGCTATGTGGATGGCAAGAGGGAAGAACTTAGACGGGGGAAAAGAGCGAGAAAGAGACTAAGAGGTGAAGCAAAGCAGGACCCAGGGCAGATCGTGCTTGTGTCTGATGTACTTCCATGGTCCCACGGAACCTCAGTGCTTTCCCTAACATCAGTAAGAGAAGAGCCAGAGCGGAAGGAATCACAGGCTCGCTGAGGCAAGGCAGGACCTCCGGCGGCCTCTAGCCCAACCTCTGGCTCCCAGCAGGGTCAGCTATGGTGGCAGAGTAGGTTTCCCAGGCCCTGAGGTACTCTTGAAAGCTCTTCTCCAGGCTGAACAAGCCCCCTTGCCTCACCCAGCAAGCACTTCCGATCCCCAGCCATCTTGGGAGCAGTCCATCGAACTCACTCACCCATACCAGGTGCATCCGCTGACTCTTTCAATCCGCGATGAGTTTTAGCAGTTAGCTGTGGTCTGCAGAAAGGTCCCAGGGAGGAGGGAGGCAGTACCCCAGCTCATACTAGGCCTCAGCGACTTGTAGACCAGTTGGACAGGCATCAGTCTGCATGCTGAGGGATCCGGCTGTTGTCATGGCGATGCTGGAGCGATGCTGAGAGGAAACCCCTGCAAATAGTTAACACGACTCAAGACCAAGGCGGAGAGAAAAACAGCATTGCAATGGATAACCAACTGCAGCAGAATGACCTTGCTGAAACCACAGCACGTCAAAGAATGTGAGAGGTAGGCAATTCAAAAACAGGAATAACCCACAAGTGACTGTCGGTTCATAAAGGCTTATTAACATGTTATCCTAGACACCCCTAAATGAATAATGAGATGGAAATGCCATGATAATGATGTCAATGCCTCTTCTCCACTTCGTATGCTAATTAACAGGAAGGTGAAAGTGCAAGCACAGAGCGAATAATGAAATTGTAACCGGTAGGAAAATTGGTATGAAGTACTCCCTGAAAAGCGTATATAAAACTGGGGGAGGTTCCTGAGCTCTGGAAGAAAGCAGACATCACTCCTACCCACAAGCACGGCAAGAAGGAGGATGCAGACCTGGCAGCCTGTCTGCCTGTCAGCCTCAGCTTGATCCCTGAGAAGGTGATGGAGAAAATCCTCCCCAGAGCCCTTTCCACACATATTTTCCCCAGAAGGGGACTGGGAATACTCAGCATGGCATAAGAAAGGTAACTCTACAGTGAATGGATGGGCTCAGTGGGTAAGGGCAGTAGGGCTTTCGTAAGCGGTTGATACACCAGAGAGTTGTGCAGCCATTCAGGGGGATCTCACTTTAATGAATGACTTCTACTCCAAAGTGCATGGGGAGCCCCGGGAACCGCGCAGAGCGGTCACAGCTGGGAAGCTGCTGGACACCCAGCTTGGACGGCCAGCCAGGAGTCACTCCGTGTCCTCTAAAGTGCCCTTTCACAGAATGGGTAAGGTTGGAAGGGACCTCTGGAGATCTTCTAGTCCAACCCCCCTGCTCAAGCAGGGTCACCTACAGCAGGTCAGACAGGAGTGCATCTGGGTGCGCTTTGAATAGCTCCAGAGAAGGAGATTCCACAACCTCTGTGGGCAACATGTTCCAGTGCTCTGTCACTCTCACAGCAGCGAACTCCCTCCTCATATTCAGGCAGAACTGCCTGTGTTTCGGGTTGTGCCCGTTGCCTCACGTCCTGCCGCATGGCACTACCGACAAGAGTCCGGCCCCATCCCCTTGACACTCTCCCTTCAGATCCTTATACACACTGAGGAGAGTTACACACTTGGTCAGACTAGAGCTATTTCTTCATCTCGACCGTATGCAGCTGGAGTAGCAACTGGCTGCAAAGTAGCTAGACATCGTCGACAAAGGGCAATATGCATGTCCGGCCCTGACTGGATTGGTCAGTGGGTAGAGAGCACCCTTTGGGGCTACTCTCACGTGCTCTGCCAGTTGCCTGAGTCCTCACCAGATCTTCCACAGGTGCTCTTACTACACATGGGCACATCTGAATGCGTGCAAAAAGAGCCAGTGCGGGAAAAGGAACATCACAGACAACATTGCTGCTGCTGCCAAGACCATCATGAGGTTCTAACCTCTTCCTAATGCACCCCAGGATACCTGTGGCTGCCTTGGCCACAGGGGCACATTGCTGGCTCATGATCAACTTGTTGTCCACCAGCACTCCCAGGTCCTTCTCTGCAGAGCTGCTTTCTAGCAGGTCAGCCCCCTCCTTGTACTGGTGCCTAGCGTTATTCCTCCCTCGGTGCAGCACTCTGCACTTGCCCTTGTCAAACCTCAGGACGTTCTTCTCTGCCCCACTCCCCAGCCCGGTCAGGTCTCTCTGAATGGCAGCACAGCACTCAGCTGTATCAGCCACTCCTCCCAGCTTGGTATCATCAGCAAACCTGCTGAGGAGGCACTCTGTCCCTTCAACCAGGTCATTGATGAATAAGCTGAGCAGGATGGGACCAAGTCCTGAGCCCTGGGGAACTCCACTAGCCACAGGCCTCCAACTAGACTCCGCACAACGGACGACAACTGTCTGAGCTCTGCCGTTCAGCCAGTTCTCAATCCTCAATCAACCTCACATTCCACTCATCCAACACACACTTCCTGAGCTTGCCTGGGAGGATGTTACGGGAGACAGTGTTGAAAGCCTTGCTGAAGTCAAGGCACACCATGTCCACTGCTCTCCTCTCATCTACCCAGCCAGTCATGGCATCATAGAAGGCTATCAGATTTCCCCTTAAGCATGTTTTCTCCTTTGTGAATCCATGCTGACAACTCCTGATCACCCTGTTTTCCTCCATATGCTTGGAGATGGCATCCAGAATGAGCTGTTCTATCACCTTTCGAGGGATGGAGGTGAGGCTGACTGGCCTGTAGTTACCTGGGACCTCTTTCTTGCCCCTTTTGAAGACTGGAGTGACATTGGCTTTCTTCCAGTCCTCAGGCACCTCTCCTGTTCTCCAGGACCTTTCAAAGATGATGGAGAGTGGTCTGGCAAGAGCATCTGCAGCTCAGTACTCGTCGGTGTATCCCATTAGGACCCACGGGTTTGTGAACATTAAGCTTGCCCAGAAGATCTCTAATCCGATCCTCCTGAAGCAAGGGAAAGTCTTCCTTTCTGCAGGCTTTCTCCCTTGTCTACAGCCTCTGGGATTCTTGAGGGCTGCTGTTAGCAGTGGAGACTGAAGCAAAGAAGGCATTCAGTAATTCTGCCTTCTCTGCAGCCTTCGTCACCAGGGCCTTTGCCCCATTCAGCAGCAGGCCCACATTTTCCCCAGCCTTCCTCTTGCTGCTGAGGTATAGGAGGAAGCCCTTCTTGTTGTCCTTAACATCCCTCGCTGGACTTAATTCCAGCTGGGCCTTAGGCTTCCTCGTCGCATCTCTACATACTCTGACAGCATTCCTATAATCCTCCCAAGTAGCCTCTCTCCTCTTCCACATTCTGTGTACTTTCTTCTTCTGTCTGAATTTGGCCAAGAGCTCTTTGCTTATCCATGCCGGTGTCCTGCCCCATCTGCTGGACTTCTTTCTCCTTGGGATGCCCCACTCGAGCTTGGAGGAAGTGATGCTTGAATACTAGCCAGCTCTCTTGGACCCCGCTTCCTTCTAGGGCCTTAACCCATGAGACTCCACCAATTAGGTCTCTGAAGAGCCTGAAGTCCACTTTCCTGAAGTCCAGGGTTGCAGTCCTGCTTGTTGCCCTAGTTCTTTTCTGCAGGATCCCAACTCCACCTCCTCATGGTCACTGAAACCAAGGCTACCCCCAACCTTCATATCTACAACCAGTCCTTCTTTGTTGCTTAAGACAAGGTCCAGCAAGAAAACCTTCCTCGTAGGCTCCTCCACCACCTGTGTCAAGAAGTTACCATCGATGTACTGCAGGAGCCTCCTGGACTGTTTGTGCCTAGCTGTGCTGTCCTTCCCGCACATGTCAGGGTGGTTGAAGTCTCCCATGGGAACCAGGGCCTGTGATTGGGAGGCTACTTCCAGCTGTCTGTGGAAGGCCTCATTGACTTCCTCTTCTTGGTCAGGTGGCTTGTGTTAGACACCCACAATGGGGTCCCCATGTTAGCCTGCCCTTTGATCTTCACCCATAAGCTCTCCACTCCTAGGCAGAACTCGAGGCATTCCAATTGCTCTCTTACATAAAGAGGAACTCACCACCTCGCCTTCCTGGCCTATCTTTCCTAAAACGCACGTAGCCATCCACGACTCCATTCCAGTCATGTGAGCTATCCCACCATGACTCTGTATTACCAGCTCCATTACATTTCGAGCTTTACAAACCTTTCTAGTTTTCCTATACCTCTGGCATGTTCAGTGTTGTCCAGCATCTGTCGTAGGTGTAGAACCGCTAAGCTCCAAGAAATTCTTCTCCTTAACAAATGATGAGTTCTCGAGTTCAGCGCAACCAGCCGGCACAGCCCAACACTCTTCAAAGCCTCAGGCTGGGAGCAGAGAGGCTGGGGAGCATCTGTGCTGAAAAAGACAAGAGGATTTTGGACCCAGCACATCCCCTCAGGTGCAGGACAGAGGCTCCCAGAGGTGACTAGCCTCAAAAATGGGCAGAACCTCTCCTCAGTTGTGCCCAGCCTTGGTCCTGGCTCTGCTCTACCTCTGCACCCCATGGTGGGGGGCACCACTCAACCACTGTCCCAGCCCATGCCATGGGAGATGCTGTCCTGGGCTGTTCCCTGCACAGGGATGGGGAGCTGCTACAGGTTTCACATGGGTTTGTGCTTCCCAAGGAACACCCTTTTGCTTAAAAAATGCAGTTAGCCAAATTGTAATTAGAGAATACCTTCACCTGCTTTCTTGTTTGGATGCCAGAGGATTAATAGCTGCATTAAAAAACAACAACAACAAAAAAAATCCACCCCAAATTTTGTCTCTCTTGCCTCTACTACCTAACTGGGCATTGAAAACTTCTCCATGATTGATAATCATCAAGGAACAAATCTAGTACCTAAGCTCCGAGGAAATTAAAAGGGAAAAAAAAAAAAAAAAAAAAAAAAAAAAAAAAAAGCCCCGAAAGGGGATATTCTACTTCAAAATGAAGTAACCTTTTTAAAGGTCGGTCAGGAGCTGTGAGCACAGAAGCGGTGCCTGCAGTTACCTTGTGATACGCTCCAACAAGCAATCCTTTCTGCTCCTACAACTAAAAAAAATGGGTTCGTGCCCGCGGAGCCCTTGGCTGAGCAGCTCTGCTCATGTGGACACACCAGCACTGCACAGCACTTGTATAAATCCACAGATCCGCATTTACCCCTCTGGCCTTTGCACTTCCTTGCCCACAGCCCTCTGCAGCCCATTACCCACAACAGGCACGCATGAGTGCTGCCTGGTCCACATTTACTGCACAACCAGGCAGGTTGTGGCACCACGCAGAGGGCCATTGACAGGCTGGAGAAAGGGGCAGAGAGGAACCTCATGAAGTTTGGCAATGGGAAATGCCAAGTCCTGCACATGAGAAGAAAAATCCCCAGGCATCAGGACACATTGGGGACTGACCAGCTGAGGAGCAGCTTTCCAGAGAAGGACCCAGGGATTCGGGTGGGCAAGTTGGCCATGAGCAAGCAACACATCTGTGTGACAAAGGCGGTCGACAGTGTGGCTGTTGTGAGGAAAAGGAAGTGCAAGGGGTCTTGTATCTGGATGCACATCAACAGAAATGCCAGGAATAAGGAAAGTGCAGAACAGACTCATGGACACCCATTCTGCCCACTCCTGGTATAGCACTAGTCTTTACTTCTTCACATCAGGAAACTGTTTCCCCAAAGAAACTAAACAATCCCCCAATACCTACAGTACTTGCACCAGACCAAGCAAGCACCCCCAGCACTTGGTGCTCAGACCTCAGCTGAGCAGCTGCTTTTCCCAGGCTCTCTGACTCAGGAGAGAGAGTGAAATCCTCCCACAAGGGCAGCCCAAGCAACAAGCACATGGGCAAATTCAGCTGCACAAGGTAGATGAGGCGGTAGCTGCACCCAGGCCCCTCTGCTGTAGTCCTTCAACCTCCCGTCAGCGGCATCACAGATGCCTCCATCCTGATATCCTGACTAGCGATTTCTTCTTCTTAATGCACATGGCATGAAAAGAACAGATCTGGAATTAAAACCCCTCTTTCTTTCTTTCCCTTCCACATCCACAAACACTGAAAACAAATATGTATCAAAGGAATTTAATTGCAGCTTGCCTATCCCGTTCTCAGGAAGTGGTGACTTCACAGTCTTCATCAAAGCCACCTGCTGGCATATCTGACAGCACAGCAATAGCGACCTCACAAGCAAAAGCAGCAGCTACGTGCCTACCCCTGGCCTCTCACATA
Source organism: Rhea pennata (assembly GCF_028389875.1). Taxonomy (NCBI): domain Eukaryota; kingdom Metazoa; phylum Chordata; class Aves; order Rheiformes; family Rheidae; genus Rhea; species Rhea pennata. The sequence goes on along the minus strand of NC_084670.1, from coordinate 37,046,708 downwards.
CTTAAACAAAAGTGTCCTCACACTCTGCATTGAAGCCATGCTTGTGCTGCTGGCCTCAATGGACAGAGGCACAAAAATCTCGGAAGCACAAACAGCACTGTCTGCACTGCGGCTCTGCCAGGTACTCATGCAGAACCAGAACTCAGAACCAGAAACAGCAGCAATGGGTCTGCTGATGGCCTGTCAGATTCTTCAGCAACAATGATGCTCTAGTTAGATTCCCGGGGGCCAAATGTCCTGTTTGGCAAGCCAGCACAAACTCTCTCTCACACACAAACACTCTTCAGCAGCAAGCAGTTTATTAGTAGATACTTACAAACAGACCGACTTGATGGTAGTCTCGAGAAGGACCACTCCAATGCTTGTCCCGATCATCTGCATGATGAGAGGGAGAGTCGGCAGGCACAATCTTTTCAGGCATCCCCGAGGAGGCAACGTGGCCCTCTGTTGTGTAGCAGCCTCCCTCTCCTCTGGAAAAATTCCGATATTTATGATTATTGGCGGTAGGTGGGTATCCTGGAACATGGGGCCAACGAGTGCAGGGAGTCTAGCCCAACTCCGCCCTGGCTGCGTAACCGGGCTAGGATACTGCACACAAGTGCAGACTTATTTCGGGGGCCACTTTGACTGTGGGGTTCGCTATTTCACTACTCTTAAACTTGAGACCTTCATGTTGACTGCTTCTCATGGTTATTCTGTGGCTGGGAGCCACCGAATCTATGTGTAACCAAACGCTGTTCTTTCTCACAGATTTCCAAAACCTTGTTAGTTACTTATTTGTATCCTGCTTAACACAGTGGTACTGTTCTAGGCACTACAAAGTTACAATACTAGACCATTCTCACCAAGTATCAGGTAGTATAGACACAAAAGTTACAACACGGACCATTCCCACCAACTATCACCTAGTACAGATACAAAGGACAACAGAATCTGCATCGAAGGAATGTGCTTCCATGTTGCTGGACTACCAGGCCCTAAGCACAAGGGCAAGGGGAACCATGTGCTTGATGCTGTCTAATCAGGTACTGAAGCAAAGTTCACCTCACAAATACAAAAAGGAGCACTGTGTCCACTAGTGGCCTGGCAGACACTGAGGCCAAATTTCTTTACCAACACAAACATCAGCAATATGCATCAAGCGGGACTGCCAGCTCCTGAGGCTGAAGTGATGTCACAGGCATCCATGGAGACATAGATCTGCCTGGCCTGTTAGGGACTCAGGCACAATTGCCCTAAACAAGTACAAGCAGCAGCAAGGGGCCTGCTCCCCATTCATGAAGCACTGAGACACAAGGGACCTCACCATCTGCACCAATGCTAGCGGCATACTGTTGGCCTACCAGGTTCAGAGGCACAACTCACCTCGCAAGCGCAAAGGGCATCAAGGTGCCTGCTGCTGGTCTTTCTGGGACTGAGTCACAAGTGACCTGAAAAGTGCAAACCTTCACGGAGGAGAAGCTCACCTGCGCCACTCTCGTGGCCCTTCATTATGCTGTTACCACTACAAACATAACAGTCCCCTGCAAACGGCTTTCATCTCCTGGCAAGGCTACATGGGACATCTCCACTCTGTCACCCTGGGCACAATCCATAACAGGGAACAATTGGTTGTGCCTTTCCTTTATTACCATCAAGACTGAGCTGTGCGCCTTTGCCCTGGAGCACTTACGCATTGCTCACTGCCTTCCCTTGCCTCCACCTCCCAAATACACAGAGAATCTATTGCGCTAACACCAAAGGTGGCCAAGGAACTCCGGGTTCACAAGGCGTGTGCAAATGATCAGCACAAGATCAGGCACAAAGCTGGCTCCTTGCATGATGCGGCTCTTTTCACTGGGCAGCATCCTGCTGTCTTTAGGCAGAGGAGATTGCTGCTTTCCACCTCCCTCCCCTCAAGAACCTCCACCTAGGGTGGGGGGAAGGAGTTTAGTTTACCAATACAAAGTTAGAGATACATCAGGGAGCCCTGAAGGCCTCCTGAGCCCGAAGTAACTTTATTGTGCATATCCTTTATCAAACCTATCCTGTTTAACGCCTTACGAGCATAGTTTGGCTTGCAAAGCTGAAGTTGTTTTATGCAAATAACTCTGTGAGCCTCTTCAGTATTATGGCCCTCATCTTTTCAGATACTCGTCTCTTACCTAAGGGAGTCATTTCTGACCTGGCAGTTCAGATGTCCATCTCTGCTGAGCATATTTTGCAATGTGTCACTAGGTTTTTGGAGGCCTGCAGTTTCTGCAGTTCTTGCCAGGGTCCCCAGACAGAATGCTTACTAAACTCCCACTTTCAGCTGATCAGATACAAGTAACCTTCCCATCAACAGCCAAGCCATTTGGCTACTGCTGGTCTGTCAGCTGCTAAGGCAGGAGTGACCTCACACACACATGCCTCAGCCATGATCTTGCTGCTAGCCTGTCCGAGGCTGAGGCAGACACAACTTCCCAAGTAAGAACATAAACCCTGTCTGTCACAGAAACTGCGAGGCCATAAGCAACCACATGTGGGTCTGGTAGGTGATTGTTAGGACATCTCTAGCTGAGCAGCTGACAGCTGCTCTGATGAGCCTTTGGCTCATGCCTGAGGTAATTGTTTGCAAGATCACTTCTGCCTAAGGACCTGGTAGGCCACCATGAGGCACAGGGCCAGGATGCTGATAGTGAGGTATTTAGAACTGAGTATCGGGCATACCAGAAACAGTTGCATGGCTCGGATGGTGACTGAGAGATCACTTCTACCTCAGCCTCTAAGAGGCCAGCTGCAAGCACGTGGCTGAGGGGATAGTTATGGTGTAATTTCTGCCTGAGCACCTGACTGGATGGAAGCCAAGACCATGCTAAGGTCGTTTCCATAAGGGAAGGGGAAAGATCATCAGCAGGCCCATTGGCTTGGTAGGCGATTAGGAGGTCACTTGCATCTGGTCAGCTGATGCAGCTCCTGGTCACCAGGAGACTGGTGGCTGGAGACATTTTTATGAGATTTATTGATTCTCAGAAGCCCATAGGGCAGTGAGAGGCACACAGCCATGAAGGTGCCGGTGAGGTCACTTCTGTGTCTGCAGGTGCCGGACCATGAGCAGGCACATAGGTGGGAAAGTGACTGTGACGTCACTTCTGTGGGTGAAGCTGATAGGCCAGCACTTCCCTCCTGTCTGGGATGAGTGGTTGTGAGGTCACGTCTGCCTGAGTACCTGATAGGCTGCCGTCAGGCACAGGGCCGGGATGTTGGGTTCTGTGGTCATTCGTTTCCGCGGTGTGCACGCCTTACTCCGTACAGAGTGAGGAGTGGCATGGACAGCCCTGGGCAGGGAGTGTTCGGGGGCCACTGAGCTCTGCGCAAGACACACAAATATCTTTTTAATGGTGCAGGCATGAGTGTAAAAGAACGGCTACTGGATCTTTTGAGGGCAATTTTTTTTTTCTTTAAAGGAAAGTGATTCCAGAATTGGGGTGGACTGCAGTCACAGGAATACAGACAGCTGGTGCCATTGTAGGTGCCCTGTTCTCCTCTGCCCAGCCTCCATCTGCAGCTCCAAGGGGCTCCCACAGGTCCTCCATGAGAGCTGCCAGGCCCAAGCAGCTACCTCCGACACACTGGGGCCTCCCCAAGTGCCCCTGGGTGCCTGTGCTTAGACACCTGAGCTGTGCCTGGAAAGGTGAAGAATTGTTTTCAACATTTAAAGAAAAGATAGGAGCACCTTCTCCTCAGCTGAAATGGCTGAATAGTTTTAATAAAATGTCAACATTTTCCCATGAAAGCACACTGGAAATTTTCAGGAAAGATATTAATCTCAGGAGAAGAAGTACTGCTCTGCCCCTTGTCTTGCATTACCTTGGGCTCTCTTTGGCTATTATGCTGTCGATGTAATCTCACTGATCTTTCACATATTTGCAGCTGTCCTCATCAAAGTGGTCATGTGTAAAGTTCCCTTCATATCAGACTATCTGGACTATCTGGAAAACTTCCTGTAACTTTCCAGTTTTCCTCCTCCCCTTGCTCATTATCCATCAGATACCTCTCAGCTCTCCAGTTGTTGCTCTGAGCCTCAGGGAGCCTCAAACTTGCCTTGTCTTTTGAGGAGTCTGATTGTCTCCTTAGTCTACTCCGTAGCAGTGCTTCTGTCTGTCCATTTCTACCTACCAGTCAAAAACAGTCCAAGGAAGGTAATTTCTTGTGGAAAGTGGCCCTCACTGGAGGCAGCTTGGACTTAACATACAGTAGAGGAGTGCATTTGACTGTGTATTAAACTGTATCTTATTTTATTTTTGTTTGCAATTAAGAAAAACCCTCCTATGTCTGCAGCCAATTCTCTAAGGAGAACAGGCAGGAATTGGTGCGTAGGAGCCGCAACATTCAGCTACAGATTCGAATGGAAACAGGCTAGGTTTTAACAGGAGTGATGTAAGTCTCCAGTGGCTGATGAGAGAACTGGCAGGGTTGGGAGGTGAGGAGGAAGGTTGTCTGTAACAGGTCGCATATTGAAAATACTGCTTTTTCCTCATGTTCAGGTTTTATTGTGGTAGAGACAGTCTGCCCATTGCCTCTTGTCCTGTCGCATGGCAGTGCTGATCCGAGTCCGGCCCCATCCCCTTGACACTTCCCCCCACACCAAGGTATTTGTAGACATTAATAAGATCCCCTCTCAGCCTTCTCTTGTCCTGGCTAACCCCCCCCAAAACTGCCTGCCCCCTGCCCACAGCCCCTACCAGCCGGATTTGCCCCATGGCTGCAGCTGCCTCAGCTGCCTCAGGAGCCCCAGCCCCTGGCTGCCCCTGGGCATGGAGACTGCCCACCAGCTTCCCTATTTCAGACCTACACGGGGAATCCCTGGCTCAGAGGTGGCCCTTCACAGGTCGCCCTTGTGTAATTAGCTAATGAGCAGCTCCCCACACCTCCTAGCCAGCCCCACAGAGGCCTCACTGCAGTGAGCTGCAGCAGAGACCGACCAGGGTGATGTCAGGGCCCTTTGTGATCTCCACTGTCCCCCCCACTGTGACTCCAATGGTCCCTCGTGGTGTCACGTAATGCCCCACAGCATCGTCTCAGTGTGAGGGGAGGGGGACGGCTAGGATCTCCCAGGGAGCTCCCTCAGCCATCCCACGGTCCTGTGAAGGCCCCCCTTTCACCACTGCTCCTTCCTGTCCTGCCTGAGCCCCAGAGCCGGCATGGCAGGGAGACACCCCAGCCGCCCTGCGGCAGTGTGGGGTGAGGATGAGGACCATCCCCCCAGCCACCCCATGGAGGCCTGGGTCAAGGAGGAGGCCAGACCCCCCAGACGCCCAAAAGAGGCTTGGGTTGACGATATGGAGAGACACCCTGGCATCTCCATGAGAACTGGGGTCAAGGAGGAGGATGGACCCCCAAGCTGCCCCATGGAGGCCTGTGAGGAGGCTGAGCAGGCAGATGTGATCCTTATGGCCATCGAGGGCTTGAAGGACAGCAGTGCCTACAACACCTCAGCGGCAACACACGTGCTCGAGGATATGATGGGATACTGCGCTGCCAGGCCAGAACACGTAAGCCTCCAGCCCACTGGTGATGACCCCCAAGCACGGGGCTCTAGAGCACAATTTGTCAGGCAAAGGGGTTTCCTGTGGCAGCAGGCTGGTGCCAACCCGTGTTTCTTCCAGTTGCAGCTGACTGTGGCACATATCTATGAGCACCTGCCAGGCATCAGTGAGGCCGCAGCCTGGGACATGCTCAAGACCTTCCTTCTCCGCCTGACATGCCACTACCCCAGTGAGGTGGTCACTGGCCTGCTGAGCTGCTCCCCGACCTGTGACAGGTACACTTCCCCTGTTGCCAGCCTGAGTGCAGCAGCCGCAGGGCCGCAGCTCTGCTCCCTCCAGGCCTCACAGATCCGCCGGGTAGGCCAGCGCTGGCAAGGGTCAGCAGGATGCCACAATGCTGACCTGACCCTTTCTGGCTTGGACTCACAGTGTTGCCGTGGCCATGTGGGAGGTGATGGTCTCCCAGTCTTTGACAGCGGAGAAGGTGCTGCAGGAGCTGCTCTGTGTGCTGCAGGAGCGGCCCTTCTGCAAACCGGGCACCACCATCAAGGACCTCAGCTGCATCCTCCCTCTGACCGTGAGTTGCCCCACAGGCTTGCTGGCTGAGGGAAGCCTCCCCGTGCATGCAGCTGTGGCACTAGTGAGGGCTGCCATTGGTGTCTTTGCAGGCAACCCGGGCACTGAACATCATCCTCCTGCAGCACATGTGCAAGCAGCAGGTGAAGGCACTCTTCCCCCGCCTCTACCTGGCGCTCTTCTTCCAGCTGTCCTTTACCATCGTCTGTGCGCAAGAGGACATCCCTGCCTTCAGCCGTGAGGGCAAACTCATGCCTCACAGGCCTGCCAGGTACCCTGTCTACCCGGTCTGTCCCCCAGTGCCCATGCTGGAGAAGGGGATGACAGATCAGTGCTCTTCTCCCTGCGCAGGGTGGTGGTGCAAGCCATGCAGGCATTGTTGTGCTGCAGCGGCTATAGGGAGCAGGTCACTGCCATGCAGCAGCGAGGTGGCTGGGACATGATCAGCCAGCCTGAGACTCACCTCACGGGGGTTACCTTGCTGGCCAGGTAAGCCCCTTCCGGTCCTTACTCCCCGTCCCACCACGGGGTCCCACTGCACTTTGCCCATCGGTCTTGGCCACCACGGTGACTCTCCTGCCCATTGCCAGGCAGATGCAGGGCAACCCCCTGGAGGAGCGTGCTGAGGTCTTCCTGAACCTGAGCGTGGCCCTGAGGGGCAAGGACAGGTGCCAGGAGACCCCTTCTATGGCCTTCTTCATCGAGGTAGGCTGTGAGGTGCTGGCATGAGTGGGAAGGGGTGGCTGGTGACAGCAGAACGAGGACTCTGCTGGTGCCTCTGTTAGTCCCCAGCTGTCCCCTGTGTCTCACGCACCCTCTGTGCTGGCGCTCAGCGCTCCATGTGCTCTGAAGAAAGGCCAGAGGGCTGCAGATGGAGCCAGGCTGAGGGGATGGGGACATGGGGATGGCGCTGAGGGCACAGGGATGGGGTGGAGGGGTTGCGCACAAGGGGCCAATGATGAGGGGATCCAGCTGGAGCTGGGGCTGCCCCTGGGGCTGGGGCTGGGGCTGGGGCTAGGGCTGGGGCCAAGTGGGAGGTGGCAGTGGGAATGCCGTGCTACTTGCCAGGGTCCTGGTCCTAGCTGTGGCCACTGGTCCCTGTGCCACCCTGGCCCTGTGCCGTTGCAGCTGCTGCAGTGCCCTGATCTGTGCGCGGCAGATGACGAGGTGGCACTGAGCCTCTGCCAGGAGCAGCTGGGCAACGAGCGCCGAGTCATGCGCTGGCTGGCGCTCCGCGGCCTCCTCTTCCTCTCTGAGAGACCCGCCACAGTGAGTGAGCGCTTGCCGCCCGTGCCTCTGTACAGAGCATTTCCACCATCAGTGGTCTGAGGAAAATGCTGCATGTCTCGCTGCAGGCAAGGAAGATGCAGAAGCTGATCCCGGACGTGGTGAAGCAGCTGCAGGATGCTGACGGGGAGACAGATGCCAAAGCGCTGGTGGTGCTGAGTAACGTGCTGCACCACATCACCCCATCGCAAAGCAGCCACTTCGCTGTGCACCTGGCCCATGACCTTCTGTCCCTCTTCTCCAGTGTGAGGATGGCGGCAGGGAGCTGGTAGGGAGCCCTTTCCGGTTACTCCCCATCGCCACTGCTGACGTTGCATGTTTGCCCCAACAGGAGGTCAGAGCGGTGCGGGAGCTGGCCATGCAGCTCTTTGGGGAGCTGCTGAGCCGGGCAGCAGGCAGCGAGAGGCAGCAGATGAAGCAGGTGGCACGCCAGGGACTGCTGCCCCTCTTCCTGCATCTGAGTGACCCACACCCCGGGGTGGCACAGGTACAGGGCACTGTGGCAGGCCGTACGGCCACCCGGGGGACACTCTGGGCGGCGGCTGTGGGGTGTCCCTGGCCTGGCCGTGGTGCCATCACCCGTCTCCCCACTCCTCTGAAGGTGGCCCAGGCAGCCCTCGTGGACGCTGCAAAGCTCCTGCACTGGAAGCAGCTCCGGAAGCTGGCCGAGAGAGCACAGATCTGGGGTATTGGCGAGTACCTGGTAAGGAAGCCCCAGCAGCGCCAGGCCTGTCCTGGAGGTGCTGGCCCCTGTCCCGCTGTTGCCAGCACCTCTCCTGGGAGCCAGCCCATGTCCCAGCAGTGCCAGCATCTGTCCTGCAGGTGCCAGCCCTTGTCCTGGAGGTTGCTTCTCCTGGGACAATTTGCAATCTGACTGCTTGCAAAGCCAGTGCCAATCCCTGTCCCAGCTATGCCAGCATCTTCCCTGGAGGTGCCGGCCCCTACTGAAGCAGGGCTAGCTCTTTTCCCAGAGGTGCCCACCACTGCCCCAAAGGTGCCAGCATCTCTCCCGGCAGTCCTAGCCCCTGTCCTGGCGGTGCCAGCCCCTGTCTTGGTTGTGCCCTCACCTGTCCTGGGAGGGGGGGTGGACCCAGTGTTGGCAACGCCTGTCCTAGAGAGGGGATAGGTGTCCCACAGAGGGGAGCAGGCTCAGCGGTGCCAGCACCTTTACTGGGGGTCCCTGCAGGTGCGGAATGCCGGGCCGGTAGCCAGCGAGTATGTGAGCTGCAGCTGCCGGTACCTGGAGGATCCCCGGACTCCCCTGCGTGAGCAGGCGGCATACTTCCTCGGTGAGAACCCCCTCCCCCCCAGGCACCCGCGACCCTCTCCCCAGCCCCAAGATCCTTCTCCTCAGCCCTCTTCCAAGAGACTGTGTTCCCCTCCTCAATGCCCGTGACCCTCTCCCCAGCACTGGGTTCCTCTCCCCAGGCCTCACCCTTGAATGCCGAGGTCCCTCTCCCCAGCACGTGGGACCCACTTCCCAGTCCCTAGGTCCTTCTCCATAACACCTGGGTGCTTCTCCCCAGCCCTCCTGGCCCTCTCCCAAGAGCCCATGTCCCTCTCCTCAGCGTCTGCGACCCTCTCCCCACCACCAGGTCCCTCTCCCAAGCCCCTGGATCCCCCTCCCCAGCCCCCACAACCCCCTCCTTAATGCCTGGATCCCTCTCCCCAGCACCTGAGACCCTCTGACCAGTCCTTTTGTCTTTCTCCATAATGCCTGGGCCCATCTGCCCAGACCCCAAGTCCCTCTCCACAGCCCCTAGGTCCCTCTCCCCAGCACTAGATCTCTGCCCCAAAGTCCACGTCCCTCTACCCAGCCCCAGATCCCTCCCTCCTGGCCTGGCTCTCACCTTGTGATGGGTTGTGTGTGCTTAGGGCTTGCTGGGCGGCTCCTGGACTGGCACGGGGAGAACCTGGAGGAGATGTGCAGCCGTACGTAGGACACGCAGGGCTGGCAGGGGTTGGTGAGAGGAGCCTGGGCCTGGAGATGCAGGGAATTTCTGGGGCATTTGAGGGCCAATGCTTTTGGCCAGGCAGAGAGCACCCGTGCCCTGCACAAGGCTCGAGGGCTCTTGCCTACCTTCCTGAAGGGAATTTGGGGAACATTTGGAGTATCACTGAGCACAGGCAGGTTTCCTGGTGCCTGGCTTCCCCTTGGCCCTCCCTCAAGGAAGGGCCTGGGGGCTCTGCTGGTACAGGGCATGATCACCACTCTTTCCTCCCATCACAGTACTTCAGCGCTTGGAGAATGACAGCAGCCCCACAGTCCGCTTCCTGGCAACATACACAACCTTTGCCCTCCAAGAGCCCAGGAAAGCATCCCCGTCAGGCTTCACCATCCGAGCCCTGCTCGCTCGCCTGCGGAGAGTCTGGCAGTGGTGGCACCAAGGCTGAAGAACCAGTGTGGGATAAGCTTCCCATAATTCAGCATCCCCGAATCGCCGGTCCGCCTCCAGTGCAGAGCACATTCAGCTAAGCAGGTAGCTCCAGGCCACGTCTCATCGGACTTGCACAAGCAAGAAGATGCCACAGCTTGCCTGGGAAGCCCTGTTTCTGCATTTGCCCATGCCCATATTAAAACAAGGCTTTTTCTTGTGTACATTTGGAAAGCTGGGGCAGGTAGGCTGTTGGGGGCTGCAGGTGAGTGTGGGAGGAGGAGTGCGGATGCCATGGAGAGGAGGTGGATGCAGCTGGAGAGCAGGAGGTGATGGAGGGCATGGGAGCGAGTGTGCCTTGTCGGGCCCTGTGGCAAATTGAAGGGTAAAGGAAGCAAGCTGGTGCACTCACAGCCACCTCTGGGGCATCTGAAGGTGTACGTGACCTGCCCTGCAGCCCCATTAGGACACATCCATGTACCTTTCAGTGCACCTCAGGGCCTTCTGTGGGCCCTTGAGTGCACCCCAGGGCTCTCTGTGCACCTTTTGGCATGCCCTATGCCCCTCCATGCAGCTTTTGGAAAACCCCAGTAGCCTCCATGTGCCTTTCTGTACAACCCTGGCCCTTCTGTGCACACTTCTGTGCAGCTCAGGCCCCTCTGAGTAGCCCTTTGGTGCTCCTCCGTATCCTGAGGACGGATGTACGAACCCTCACAGAGCCTCCACAAGCCCTGCTCCCCCTGTACAGCTGCCCCTGAGCCACAGGCTCTGCAATCCTGCACGAGTCCCACGTCACCTCCAGCATCTCCCCAGACACCCATGTGCTGCACACGGCTCTGGATGTCTCCCGTAGCACGACATCAGCCTGATTTTGCCACTCCTCTGGGCTGTGGGTGTCCCCCACAGCTCTTCTGGGATGAGGGTCTTGACGAGGTCAATGCTTCCACAATGCCTCTTCTGGTGTCCCCCACAAGTTGCTCTGTGCCTCCTCCTCTTCCGTTCCCCCAGGGCTCTTCCTTGCATGCCCAGAACCATGTGCAGCATCAGCATCCAGATGTATGCAGCACCCCTTGGGTATGGACCTCCTCCTCCTCCTCAGCAGGGCCTGCTGAGGGCTTGAACATGCCATCTAGCCCCTAAATGCCTCCAAACTTTGCTCCAGCACCCTCACCAACTCCAGAGCCTCCCTGAAGCCTATCCCAGGGCCTTAAACACCCCCAAAGCTGCCCCAAACCCTGCCCCAACAGCAGCAAGCTAGCCCTTCACTATGCTTTATTCTCAATAGACAGATATCACTGGAATGAAATAGGGCAAAGAGCAGGGACCAGCCCCGCAGCTCCATCCCCTGCTTGTCTCTGACAACGGCATGACTGGATGCCAACACACCTCCGGTTGACCTCACACTGCTCTAGGATCCTCCTTGCTGCTCAAGCAGGGACGGGAGGTGAGAAGAGGGAAGAGAGGCCTGGGAGCGCTGCAGGATGAGCAAGCAGACTGGACTGATCAGGAAGGGCCTTTACAGGTGGAGGAGCTGGAGGAAAACCCTCCTTGTGCATGACCTGGGTCAGACGTAGCCTCAGGAGACTTTTCACAGACAGAGATGTGCCACCAGAAGGTGCCCCGTTCGCCTGACATCAAGGCCAGAGATGTTGCCAGGGAGGCAGCCAGCGACACGGAGAGCACGCCTCTCGACCCAGCAATGCCCGGAGGAGCCGAGCCAGTGGCATCTCCTTTGGCCAATGGCTTTCAGGATGCAGGGGACAGCATGTCCCTTGCCTCATCAGCAAGCACAGGAACAAAGCCAGAGGCCTCCCCTGCAGCCCGAGGTCCTCAGGATACAGGGGGAAATGTGACTCCCTCTCCAACAGTTCCTGCAGAAGCTCTGCCAGAGGCCTCTCCCTTGACCAGAGGCTCTTGGGATAAGAGCTACAGCCTGCCTTGAAGCATCATTGCTCATGGAAGTAAAACCATCAGCTTGTCCCTTGGCTGGAGGCCATCATGATCAGGTCAGCAAGGAGCACATCACCAGCACCCACCATCAAAGGGAGCTGCTGTGCGAGCTGTGCCTGCGGTGTGCAGCGTGAGTGCAGAGAGCTGCCCCATTGTGTGGGACCCTCCTGCCCATGGTGCCTCTCAGCCGTTTACCCTCTCCCATATCTCCCGTGGGGGAGATGCCTGGTCCTCTCTGTTTCCAAGTGCCAAAGGCTCAGGGCTTACGTCTCCTCTGCCAGCTGTACCGCCTTCAGCCCTGGGGCATGGAGGCCGAGCAAGGAGGGAAGGGGTGGCCCCCTCCCACACCCAGTGGGCAACCCATGTACCCTTTCTGCCATGTACCCGGCTGCCTCCATTCCTCCCTGCCTCTTGTGGCCCCCAGCCCAGCCCTGCTGCTACAGCCCCACAGCAAGCCTTGTCCCATTGCTCTGCCAGCTGCAGGTCCCATCCCTTGGGGCTCGCAGCCATTGGCAGCATCCCCCCACCCCAAACCCTTTCCCCTCATACATCCCGGGGCACCAAGATCCTGAGCATCACCAGCTGATGGCACACGGCTGTACATTCTTGCTCTCCCCAGGCAGGTTGCCTCTGAGCCCAAAGATGAGGAGAAGTCATCCTCTTCCTTCAGGCACACACCAGAGGCTGAACCAGGAACGTATGCAAAGTGAGAGCTCTTCTGGGACTGACGGCCTTGTCCCGGCACAGCAAGCAGCACTGAAACGCGCAGCAGTAAGCGCTCTGGAGTTGGCTCTGCCGAGGCCACAACCCCTTGGGAAAGCCCTTGGTGGCAGGGCACAGGCAGCTGCTTGCCCTGTGCAGCCTCCTGCCCACTACTCTCCTTCCCCCACAGGCATCACCTCCCTCAGGGACACCTCAGTCCCCAGGCAATGGCCCTCGGTGCTCAGGACTCTGAGCTTTGGGCTCTGCACAGAGCTTTCTGCTGCTGTTGTGTCACAGGGCAGCGAGAAGAACAGCGTGGATGCAAGTGCCACACAGGTCCCCTGAGACTGGGGCTGGTGCACAGCAAAGAGGCAGAGCGATGGAGGCTGTGTCCTGGGTGCGAAAGAAATGCATCGTGTCCCACAGTACCCATGTGCCCACACAAACTCTAGACAGCAACAGCCATTTTCTGCTTCAGATAAAACCCTCGGAAGCTTTTTCTCCTCATGCTACTTGGTGTCAGGCAGATCTCCAGACAGGCTAGTGCAGGCAGTGGCAACGAAGCCAGTGGGGCCTGGCAAGAAAGCCACTCAACCAGTCACAGAGCAGCTGGGGTGGGAAGGGGCTTCTGGAGGTCTCTGCTCCAGCCTCCTGCTGCAAGCGGAGGCCATCAGAGGGAGTTTCCCAGGGCCTGGCAGGGTCGAGCTCTGACTGTCTCTGTCAGACCAGGCTGACAGAGGCTTCAAAGGCTTTTCGCACTCTCTGTAGGGAATTTTCCCTGCTGCTACTTGTGTCATTGGCCTCACCTCACACATCCTGTGCTCCAGCTCTCAAACAGCTCAGGGGCTTCCCCTGGGCTCACACCGGTGTGCCCCATCAGTCTGAAGCTTGGGACTCTAAACTGGAATTATTCTAACCTTATTCGAGTCTCCAAATCCCACAGGACACTCAAATGCCCAATTACCCCATATATACCAGTAGTTCATATGCTGAGATTTCCGATCCTCCAAAAAATGAGGAAGAAATGTTCTTAACAGTGGAGTACCCAGGTTCTGCTAACATTTTGAAAGAACCAAACAAGAAAGGCATTTCTGCCCATTGCCAAGTGGCTACAGCCGGATGTACCTGGGCTCGCTCCAGGGCGAGAGCTCCACAAAACTTCTTTTTTATTCTATCTCAGATAGCGTGGCCAGGATTATGATTTTTTAGTGATAGAACATGTGTTTGCAAGTTTAACTTGTTCATTAAAGCATTAGAACAAATGCTCAAGCACACCAAAGGAGGGAAAAAAAAACCCTACGAAAATGACTCTTTCCATTGGCTTCAGTGGCTCTGGGGTGAAGCCTGAGTTTGGTTTGAAAGAGGAAAGAGTAAGGCTGGATGACCTGCGAGTGACTATAATCTGCTTGATGGCTTCTGTGCTTTTCAGGGATATTTCTTCTGATTGCTCCTCAGCCTACAATGCACTCTATTTTTCCCTTTGCTGGGCACTCCAACCAAGACTTCAATCTGCGACCTTAAAAGTCCTGGCTGGCTGAAGACTACAAGATGCCGCTAATGTTTGGCTCTCCCTTTTTTAGCCAGAGAGTCTCCTTGCTCTCTCAGAGCACCAAAACTGAGATGCCTTTCCACTGGGAATCGATACCTGCTCAGCCCAAGGTTTCAGTCCTATGGGACTCAGCCCCAGGCTGAAAAGCTGCACACGGGGCTCTGTAACTCCCCTGAGCACAAGGGACTGGAGTCACATCACGGCAACCATAGAAATGGCCCCAGAAGCCAATCCTGCGACATCTGACCTGAATGAGACCTCCTGTATTTCCCTGTCCATCTTAAATGTTCTTTCTAGCTCCTTAGCCCTGGGGAGAAGTCTCAGCTCCTGGACCAGTGCGGAAGGCACCAGTACCTGCCGGTCCTATTGCTACACTCAGATTTTCATTCTGTTGAACTAAACCAGGTCCCCAAGTGACCGGCCAAGGTGTCCACACTTCTCTCCAGTGCAGAAAAATGGACTGCAGTCCTGCACCTTTTCAGTTCCAGTCTCTGGACACATGGAGTGGCAGAGCTATGGGAACAGTGGCCACATACCCCCGGAAGCCAGCTGGATGGGCACAGATGGGACCTGGCCCTTCCTGGCACGTGGAAAGCCCAGAGGACAGCACCAGCTATCATTTATGTTCCATACATCCAAGGATGGTGGAAGGAGGCTGTTGGAGACTCCCTGGAAGCTCCGTTTACAACTTTCTTACAGACAGCTCCTTTCCATCGTTTCAGAGGAGGCTTTTGGCCAGAACACAGAAAAAACGTGAAAGACAGAACTAGCCTGCAGTGCCATCTTGAGCGTGAGTGATTTCTTCATTTTCTTCATCAGTTCTTTAAGTTTCTGTCTTGTTCTTTCCTCCTGGGGAGTTCCTATGCAGCTCATGATAAGAAACAGGAAGGAGCAGTCATAAAAACACCAAGAATCTGACACACACACGCTTGGTGCATACACAGTAACTTCATGAAGGCTCTCCATATGCACAGAAGATTAGCATACAGTTGTCGTATTAGGCAGAAAGCAAGTAAGGATCACTGGAATGCTGCTACATAGTTGTCCTTGTTTTCAAAAGAGATACATTCTCATTTTGGCCTGGATGCATGGATATAATGTACACAAGCAGAAGGCCTGTCCTTTGAAACTTAGTTCACGGCCTACCTTGTCTCTCTCTGTTAACATGTTGATCCATGGCCCAGGACACGTCCAAAAAAAGGACGCAAGACATCCAGAGAGAACACTGACGTGTACGAATCTATCTTTGCTCTTTATCCTAAAGCTCACCAAATCACATAATGGTTGAGCATGGAAGGGACCTCTGGAGATCATCTAGTCCCACCTCCTTGCTCAAGCAGCGTCACCTAGAGCACGTGTTGCCCAGGAACCTGTCCGCATGGCTTTGAATATCTCCAAGGGGACTCCACAACATCTCTGGGAAACCTATTCCAGTGCTCACTCACCCACATCGGAAAGAAGTTTCTCCTCATGTTCAGATGGAATTTCTGTGCTGCCGTTTGTGCCCATTGCCTCTTATCATACCCCTGGGCACCACTAAAGAGAGCCTGGCCCCATCCGCTCTACCACCTCCCTTCAGCTACTTGCACACATTGATAAGATCCCCCACCAGCCTTCTCTTCTCTTCTCCAGGATGAAGAGTCCCAGCTTGCTCAGCCTTGCCTCACATCAGACATGCTCCAGTCCCTTCAGCATCTCAGAAGGACCTCTGCTGCACTTGCTGAGGCACGCAGTT
This sequence comes from Rhea pennata, assembly GCF_028389875.1. NCBI lineage: Eukaryota > Metazoa > Chordata > Aves > Rheiformes > Rheidae > Rhea > Rhea pennata. The sequence goes on along the minus strand of NC_084670.1, from coordinate 37,031,024 downwards.
GCAACAACATGGTGCATGGTGTGCGTTTGACCAGGTGCCAACAGCCATGTTGCAACCAAGCGTACTTAAGGCAGGCAAACAGCCCATGGGCCTGTTGGGAGAAAACATCTGGACTTGCAATAGCATCTCCTTCTTGGCTGAGGCTGGCTTCATCAAATAACAAAAAAAAGGTGGGGGGTTTCCTTTTTTTCAGGGTGCTTGGTTAGGTCAATTGTACCTGAGTCCCTAACAGGCCAGGAGCAGATCTATGGCTTTGTGGCTTCCTGTGATGTCACTTCAGCCTCAGTACCTGACAGTCCAGCTCTATGCATATTGCTGATGTTTGTGTTTGTGAAGGTATTGGGCCTTAGTATCTGCTAGGCCACCAGCAGCCCCATTGTTCTTTCTGTACTGGAGAGGTGACTCTTGTGTCAAACAATAGCATTAAGTGTATTCCTACTTTTGTGCTTGTGCGGTCACTTGTGCCTCAGTGCCTGATAGTCCAGCAGCAAGCTCATGGCTTCAATGCAGGTTCTGAGGTCATTGTTGCTGAAGAAACTGAGCGATTGCTGCTGTTTCTGGTTTGGAGCTCACTTCTTCGCAAGCACCTGATAGACCAGTAGTATGGAGATTGGTGCTGTTTGTGCTTCTGCTGTTCGTGTGCCTCAGCAGCAAGCACATGGAGACTTCAGTGCAGAGTGTGCGGCCACTTTTGTTTCAGCATGGGAGGGCCCAGTGGTAGGCAGGTGGCTTCTGTTTTTGCTTGTGAGGACACTTGCCTTACTATGGGATAGGCCAGCAGGTGGCTCTGATGAAGACAGTGAAGTCACTACTTCCTGAGAACAGGATAGGCAAGCGTCAAGCAAGTTTGTTTGATACATATTGTAAATCCACCTGTTCCTCTGTAAATGTTGGGCAACAAGGAGACACATGACTGCTGTTTGTGCTTATGGTCATGTCGTTGCTGTTTCTGGTTGGAGGTCCCTGGTGCCTCAGTGCCCGATAACGCAGTGCTGGAGACATGGCTGTTGTTTGTGCTCGTGAGGTCACTTGTGCCTGAGTCCCTGATAGGCCAGTGTCATGGCCGTGGCTATTGTTAGTGGATGTGAGGTCACTTGTGCCTCAGTGCCTCATAGGCCAGCTGTGGTCACGTGGCTGCTGTTTGTGAGGTCTCCGGTGCACCAGAGCCGTATAGGACAGTGCTGGTCATGTGACTGATGTTAACGGGAGTTTTGTGACTTGTGCAGCAGTGACTTACAGGAAAGTGCTAGGCCCGTGGGTGATGTTTGTGGTTCTGAGGTCAGTTCTGCCTCAGTCTGTGAAAGGGCAATGCCAGGCATACAGGTGTTGTTTGCATTTGTGAGGTCCCTTCTGCCTGAGGCCCTCGTAGGCCAGTGGTAGGCCCTTGGCTGGGGTTCCTGGTTGTGAGGTGGCTTCTACCTCAGCACCTGATAAGCCGCTGGCTTGTGTCTGTTGTGCCTGGCATGTGTCTGTTGTTTGTGGTTGTGAGGTCACTTGTGCAGCAGTATTTTATAGCAATGTGCTAGGCCCATAGCTGCTGTTTGTGGTTGTGAGGTCACTTCTGGTTCAGTCCTTCACAGGACAATGCTAAGCCATGTTTTGCCAGCCTGAATTTGACTTTCTGAAATAGCAGACCCTGCTGAATGAGAATGTATTTTTAGAGGCATAGATTTATGTTTAGCACCTAGCCCCCAATGATTTCTGCTTGACTTGAGTAGTCTATTGACAGCAAGTATGTGAAAGGTGCAGGTAGGGATCTCAGCTGTGTTGTAGGAAGCTTTTGTGCACCTGACACAGAAGGGAGGTGGTCATGCAGTGATGGTACCAGCTGGGTTTGGGAGTAAAAGTGTTGAAAAGAAGTGCTGTTGTTGAAGAAGTTTTGGAGAACCCATGCAGTGTTGCCTAGTCTTTTGGAAAGCAAGCAGAAGAAAACTTGGAAATGGCTTTCAGTCTGTGTTCCTGAAGTAGAACTACTTGCAAGCCTCCATCTTTGAATCTGCTGATCAAATACTTCACCTGAGTATTGCCTTCCTCACTGCCAGGTGAGGAAATGTGCAGCTGAGACCTCTTGCAAGACCTAGCTGCTGAGCCCTGCTTTAGCAGGACATTACCTAAGTGGGTGTGTGAGTTGCTTTTCTTTTTCTGAAGCTTTCAGAAGGTAGTGCTTTACATGTTTCCTTCTGATCTGAGCTGGCTTAGTAACCTTTAGTGTGTTGCTCTCCTTGAGGAAGGGAGCAAGCTTTACATCTAGGCTAGGGTAGTCTGTTGCTGTTAGTAACACCAGGAAGCTTGGGTGCTCAAAGGGGGTGTTACTGGGAGGCATGTGAGAAAGAGGCTGAAGTTGCTGTGGAGGTAGAAGTGTGAGCAGTCTGTTGCCTGGGTGAGGTGTGGAGTGTTGCTGATATGCTGCGGTAGCGGCAGGAGCTGCTGCTGGAGGGACCTTCCTGTGTTTGTGTGGGAGCTGATCCGTGAGGTGCTTGGAGGGGGAAACTTTGGGACTGGAAGTCTAATGTTGGGAGTGTAGGCCCTGGGTGGGGCCCTGGGTCCCTGGGAGACTTCCCTGTGCTGCCAAACCCTGTTCTGCCTGTTTTCTCCTCAGCATTGAGGCGTGTGTGGAGGACCCTGGCCAGACTCGGGGAGAGAAGTAAAAATCGGGAGTTATACACTGTTCAGGTTGTTGATGCACCTTATTGCTTGTAGGTGTCGTGTTACCTTGGAAAACTCTGGCTCTTCTCTGAAACCATTGTTACTGCAATTGTGTGTGGTTTTTTTTCATCCATTCTTTTCCTTTTGTGACTGTCTGTGTGGCCAGGGGCCTGCAGAAGTGTCATGGGGCTAGCCCTAGACATGATACTGTCTGCGCTGAGTGAGTACAACAGGATACTCTATTTCTAGTGCCAGCAGGAGGGATCCAAAATCAGTAGAGTGACTTGGACAACATTGTTTTCTGGTTGTGTGCCTCTACACATGAGCAGCAGCAGCAAGAGCATTTCACCTGAAAGTGTTCGAATGTCTTGGTCAAAGAAGTCTAAACCAGCCAGAGCATTTGTGCTAATTTAGCTTCTGCTGCTAAATAAATGGCACGGAATAAAACAAGCTCCATCTGGAAAGGTGGGAGGAGGGGACAAATGGGAGAAAAGTAGCCCACCTGGCTGTTTATTGGCTGAAGTGGCTTTATCAGGATTTTATGAAAGGGAAAATGCATGTTAAAAGTGCAAGAGAGGCCTGAGTGTGCTAGTGAGGTTTTTTAGGTGTAGACGGGACTCTGTTGTCATAGAGGTGACCTCTGCAGTGTCTGGCTGTTGTGCTAGATGATGAACTCTTTGTGCACCCTCAGGAGCCCTTTACTTCAATCAATGTAGAGTTTAGAATAGACTGTTGAATAATCTCTTTGTAACAGTTTGGTGTGTGTGTGTATGTCTTTTTGCTTTTTTGTTTGTTTGTGTGTTGTTTTATGATGGCAGAGGTTCTTTGTGAAACTAAGGCTATTTCTAGGAGCTCTGTGGGTGTAAAAAAAAAAATCAAAAAAGCCAGGGAGGGGTTAATCCTTTCCCTGTAGACTAGCCTAAAGTATTAATTCTCTAGTTATTTAAATTGCTAGTTTGCTGGCTGCTACTGGCTCTGCTTCAAAGGCTGTTTTAAGGGGCCTGGTGTACTTGTACCTTCCAGCTGGGAAGTTTGGTCCCTGCTGTCCCTACTGGTCGTTTTGGTTACAGGGAAAGAATTTACTTAATTCCTAAGAGTTTCAGACTTCTCAGATGTAAACAAGCAGTTGCTGAAAAACCCCAAGGATAGCAGACCTCTTTTTTTCTTTTTTTTTTTTTTTTTCTTTTTTTTTGTCCCTGAGGATGTGGTATATGTGTTTGCTCTCACTGTAGCCTAATGGTGCTGCTCCAGCCTACCTCAGGCTGCAGCGTGAGGCATGTGTTAGGCCCAAAGGCTGATGTGGAGTGAACAGTCATACCTCTGGTGACGGTGAAAGTACTCGTTTTGGGGGAAGTAGGGGCATGTACAGGGTCATCCCCAATGTCTATGTATTTGCTTGGTATTAAGAGTCTGCGTGGTTTTAATGATAGTCCTTTCCAAATGGAGAGAGTCGCCCTGCTGACTGGCCTCTAAAATGCAAGTGAGCATCTTGAGGATGTCCATTTGTAACTCAGCGTGCTGGTCTTTAGTTTGAGCAATCTAACTGTGCTTGGATGCCAGTGTGGTTGGAAGTGTTCCTGTTTTCCCTTGCAGGATAACACGCAGCTTTGCAGTCATCCTCCCCAGTAGATCCCCAGGCACTTTACAGAGGAGGTGCAGGTGGTTTCCCCCTTTTCCAGCTAGTGAAACTGGCCCAGAGAAAGAGAAGGGCTCCTGGCAATGCGTTGAGGGTAGAGAGTGGGAAAGGACCAGAGCTTTTCTTTCCCTCCCACACTTGCTGCTCCAAAAGAGTAGTGCTGGAAGCTGCTGTGATGTTTTCCCTTGTTCATGCGTGCAAGGGAGGTTTTAGCCAGACTGAGCACAGCAAAAAGCCCTTCTGTAACCCACAGGTGGAATCATCAGAACAGAATGTGAACGACACTGAAACAGCTCATTTCTGTCTTTCTCCGCTTCTCCCAGGCGTTACAGACCAACAGAAAATACTCATGACTAGGGCAAACGAGTGAAGCAAGTCGGTGCAGAGGTAAGCTTGTGTTGCTTATCACTTCTTTTTTAGGGGATGGTGATTGAGTATATTCTGCCATAACTGTTTGCACTCTTCCTTGTGTGTTGATGAGTAAAGAATGCTGTGCTGCCAGTAGTTTTTTCCTGGGGGAGGGGGAGCACTCTTCAACAAAGGGCACTTTCCCAGGGGTTGCCTGCTGCTCCTTATTTTGTTTCTGTGCCATTCTGAGCAGTCTGCACTGCACTGTTTCCATCTTCCATGTCGGATAACCCTCCAAAGCCCACAGTGCATGGGCTTAGTTGACTGACAGTACAAGACTGTGGCATGTATTTTGTCTTTGCATACGTTTGTTGTGAGGTACGGGGTACATCTCGTTGACTTTCATCTCTGAGGATGACATCCGAAATAGCAAGTTACCCGTGGAAGTGAGAAGTCAGGATCTCAATCTCAGCTTAATAGCAATATGGGGAGTCTTTGCAGAGCTTCTTCATGCTTGTTGAAACCCATCCAACTTTGTGTCTCTCTGGCCTCTCTCTAACTGTGGAAGCAGTAGTACCTGGAGGCCCAGTTTGAAAGCGGTCATCCCTATAAAGGGCCTTGGAAGCTTGGAAAGGGAAGAATTGGTTGTGTGTCCAAAATATCCCTCTTGCACTTCTGTGTGTGAGGAAGACTTTTTGCACTGTGTGCTACTCAAACAGTCTTTCCTTGCTTACTAGCACTTGGCTTGGAAAAGGCTAGGAATTCAAGGGTTTACTGAAGCTTGCAGAGTCACCCTTCACCCTGAAAAAAAGGAAAACCCTCTTTTTTTTTTTTTTTTTTTTTTGGTGAATCCAGCCTCAGCAAAGAAGGAGATGCTATTGCAAGTCCAGATGTTTTCTCTCAACAGACCCATGGGCTGTTTGCCTGCCTTAAGTACGCTTGGTTGCAACATGGCTGTTGGCACCTGGTCAAACGCACACCATGCACCATGTTGTTGCAACTGCGTGCCTGCAGTGTTGTCATCTGTTTCCACTTGTGTTGTCAGCTTGAGGCTTTAGCTCACCAGCCTCAAGTTCTTCCAGGTTCCTATCTTCAGTGCCTTGGTGTGAGGAATAGCTGCTGTGGTTGGCTGAAAAATCCTCAGTGTTGTGAGGGCTGCAGCATCATGTGGCACAAGAGGCGCTTGCTGAGCTTGTGTTCATTCCTGAGCTGCTCTCTTGTGCTTGCCAGTCCTGTTTTCTGTCAGCTTCCTCTCTTTCCCCTGTTCACTGCTGAAATGAGAACAGCCTGAAACAACCATGCCCCTCCAAGTTAGGAGTGTGAAACAAAGAACCAGGCTGCTGTTGCTACCTGAGTGGCAAGCTGAGGAAGCCTGTGATGTTTTGCTCTGAAACACTCTGACAGTTTCCAGGCTCTGACTGGACAGCCTTTTTAATGGGCCTTGTTTCAGCTGACTGGTGCGTCCAGGTTCTTGTGCTCGATGCTTTCCCTTGTGAGCCCTTTTTGCTCTCACTGTGTCTTCTTAGTCCATGGTGAGAGAGGGGTCACTGCTGCACTGGAGGAAGGCAAGCCAGAGGAGACCATGAGCAGTGCTTTTAACCTCACTGCTACCCCCAAGGACATCCATACACGAAGGAACCTTTGCTAATTGAAGGATGAGGTAACATTTGCTGCAGTGCATTCTCATGCAGTGTATATGGAAAAGTCCCCCTTGACTGTGTATGAGCTTTCTTTTCCAAGGTCTTTGCTAACCCCCCCCCCCCCCAGCTCTTGGAAATATCTTTGTTTGGGCTCTGATTTTGCACCTTGAAGGGCACGGCATTTCTGAAAGCAGCTGTACTTTTTGTCTGCTGCTTCTTCCCAGAGTTAGTCATACTTAAGTCCAAATTGACTGGAGCGGGTGACAGGTATTCCTAGGAAACGCTGTAGAAGTAGCCATGCACAGCAGTCTGGGCACAAAAGCTGCGGCTGTCTTTCTCTCAGGCAGCTGCCTGCCCCAGTTTTGCCAGGAGAGAAGTGTTTCAAAACTTTTTTCACCCTTGCTTGTCTTTGCTCTCCCATGTGCTGCTTTGTATTGGTTCTGCAGAAGGCGGAGGGACCTGGGGAAGGCTGTTAGCTGTAACTGATTTACTGCTGTCATGCAGTGCAAGTGAAGTACTGTTAAAATCTACCATAATTTCTTTCTAATATCTGACTGTGGTCTTTAGAATTTCTCTTTTTTTCCCTGCAGCAGTGGATTTTTCACTGCATTCAGCAGGAGTGAAAAATGAACCCGAGTGCAGTGTGTGATTGCAAATTCTCCAACACCTGTTCTTAAATATTGATCAAGAGGACACAGCGCAAACCAGAACATGATGTAAAGATGATGAAAGATCTTGAGGTGTTCAGTGATGCAGAGAAAGTAAGTATTTATCTTCCTCTTTTTGTGTGAGTAATATATTTCACACAGCCAAATAATAGTGCTAATTTCACGAAAATAGCTTGTCCCAACGAGTGTGGCAATCTGAGAGAACTCTTTATTTTTCCTGTCTCATTCTAATACCCTACATACTGATAAGTATGACTGCACTAGATAGGTCCTCCCTGATTAGAGGATACATCTTCCTCAGAAAATGTGACGCAGCAGTGAGAAGTTGGTATAGGCACTTTGTGCTGCATTCTCTGAATTGCCTTCTTGTGTTTTTTGTGAATGGACATGGTTAAGAATCAGCTGCTTTGGGACTTGTTTCTCCACTCTGAATCTTATTGAAATAATGGCTAGGGTTGAAATAGGCAAGAAGATTGCCTGGTGCCTTCCATCACCTGGGTACAACCAGCTTTTAATCTCTTGTGATTTGCTCCTCAGATACTAAATCTTGTTGTTCCTTTTGCACAAAAGAATGATGTGCGCTCAGGCAGTGGGGTTAGGCTACAGGCTAAAAGGGCACTGCTTAGCTTCCTGTGCCTGTCCGTGTGACTCAGGTGTGGGTTCCTATTTGCCTGTATTTCCTTGACCTTTCATGCCCTTGCAAAGAGTCTCCTGGGTCCTGTAGTCCAATCACCTGTAATAGGCAGAAGCGTCCAAGAACTGATTTTATAAATTGACTGAAGTTTCCTTGTGAGAGATTTCCTTGACTGAGAGCCACATGCAGAATTTCCTTTTCAAATCCAAATAGCATTTCCTGATGGTATCTTTGTGGGTGTTTGGCTTTCTGTCCCTAGAGCAGCTTTGATTGTACGTAGCAATCCTACATCCTCTGTCTTCGTTTGGCTATGTCACATTGAATTCTCCTAGTGCGCTTTTGAATGACTGCCACTTCATTTCAGGAGCATCTTCATAGGCTGCCTTTGTAGCTTTTTGTTGGAATCTCAGTTCCTTTCTTTCTTTCTTTTCTTTCTTTATCTCTCTCTCTCTCTTCTTTTTTTTTTTTTTTTTTTTTTTTCAAATGAGAATTCAGAATTACCCGCAGTATTTCATGTGATATGCCTCAAGTGCCAGGAGGAATACTTCCCTATCTGCTGGGAATGGGAAACTGTTCCTTTCTTCACAATTCTAGCTGTGGATCACTACTGTGTAGTTAGCTGGTGCACTCAGTTGTGTATGTGGATAAGAATTCGCAGCAACGTCCACACTTCCTGAAGCCTGGTTTAGAGGAGAAATCCTTGTGGTTAATCCTGCGTGCCAGAATGGAGTTGCTGTTCTGTCCTGCCGGGTGCTGCCTGCAGGTACCACAGCCCTGTTGTTTGCGGCCACATCTGGAGTAGCATGGGCAGTTGTGGGCTGCCCAGTACAAGAGAGACAGGGAGGTATTGGAGCAAGTGCAGCAGAGGTCCTTCTGAGATGCTGAAGGGACTGGAGCATGTCTGATGTGAGGCAAGGCTGAGCAAGCTGGGACTCTTCATCCTGGAGAAGAGAAGAGAAGGCTGGTGGGGGATCTTATCAATGTGTGCAAGTAGCTGAAGGGAGGTGGTAGAGCGGATGGGGCCAGGCTCTCTTTAGTGGTGCCCAGGGGTATGATAAGAGGCAATGGGCACAAACGGCAGCACAGAAATTCCATCTGAACATGAGGAGAAACTTCTTTCCGATGTGGGTGAGTGAGCACTGGAATAGGTTTCCCAGAGATGTTGTGGAGTCCCCTTGGAGATATTCAAAGCCATGCGGACAGGTTCCTGGGCAACACGTGCTCTAGGTGACGCTGCTTGAGCAAGGAGGTGGGACTAGATGATCTCCAGAGGTCCCTTCCATGCTCAACCATTATGTGATTTGGTGAGCTTTAGGATAAAGAGCAAAGATAGATTCGTACACGTCAGTGTTCTCTCTGGATGTCTTGCGTCCTTTTTTTGGACGTGTCCTGGGCCATGGATCAACATGTTAACAGAGAGAGACAAGGTAGGCCGTGAACTAAGTTTCAAAGGACAGGCCTTCTGCTTGTGTACATTATATCCATGCATCCAGGCCAAAATGAGAATGTATCTCTTTTGAAAACAAGGACAACTATGTAGCAGCATTCCAGTGATCCTTACTTGCTTTCTGCCTAATACGACAACTGTATGCTAATCTTCTGTGCATATGGAGAGCCTTCATGAAGTTACTGTGTATGCACCAAGCGTGTGTGTGTCAGATTCTTGGTGTTTTTATGACTGCTCCTTCCTGTTTCTTATCATGAGCTGCATAGGAACTCCCCAGGAGGAAAGAACAAGACAGAAACTTAAAGAACTGATGAAGAAAATGAAGAAATCACTCACGCTCAAGATGGCACTGCAGGCTAGTTCTGTCTTTCACGTTTTTTCTGTGTTCTGGCCAAAAGCCTCCTCTGAAACGATGGAAAGGAGCTGTCTGTAAGAAAGTTGTAAACGGAGCTTCCAGGGAGTCTCCAACAGCCTCCTTCCACCATCCTTGGATGTATGGAACATAAATGATAGCTGGTGCTGTCCTCTGGGCTTTCCACGTGCCAGGAAGGGCCAGGTCCCATCTGTGCCCATCCAGCTGGCTTCCGGGGGTATGTGGCCACTGTTCCCATAGCTCTGCCACTCCATGTGTCCAGAGACTGGAACTGAAAAGGTGCAGGACTGCAGTCCATTTTTCTGCACTGGAGAGAAGTGTGGACACCTTGGCCGGTCACTTGGGGACCTGGTTTAGTTCAACAGAATGAAAATCTGAGTGTAGCAATAGGACCGGCAGGTACTGGTGCCTTCCGCACTGGTCCAGGAGCTGAGACTTCTCCCCAGGGCTAAGGAGCTAGAAAGAACATTTAAGATGGACAGGGAAATACAGGAGGTCTCATTCAGGTCAGATGTCGCAGGATCGGCTTCTGGGGCCATTTCTATGGTTGCCGTGATGTGACTCCAGTCCCTTGTGCTCAGGGGAGTTACAGAGCCCCGTGTGCAGCTTTTCAGCCTGGGGCTGAGTCCCATAGGACTGAAACCTTGGGCTGAGCAGGTATCGATTCCCAGTGGAAAGGCATCTCAGTTTTGGTGCTCTGAGAGAGCAAGGAGACTCTCTGGCTAAAAAAGGGAGAGCCAAACATTAGCGGCATCTTGTAGTCTTCAGCCAGCCAGGACTTTTAAGGTCGCAGATTGAAGTCTTGGTTGGAGTGCCCAGCAAAGGGAAAAATAGAGTGCATTGTAGGCTGAGGAGCAATCAGAAGAAATATCCCTGAAAAGCACAGAAGCCATCAAGCAGATTATAGTCACTCGCAGGTCATCCAGCCTTACTCTTTCCTCTTTCAAACCAAACTCAGGCTTCACCCCAGAGCCACTGAAGCCAATGGAAAGAGTCATTTTCGTAGGGTTTTTTTTTCCCTCCTTTGGTGTGCTTGAGCATTTGTTCTAATGCTTTAATGAACAAGTTAAACTTGCAAACACATGTTCTATCACTAAAAAATCATAATCCTGGCCACGCTATCTGAGATAGAATAAAAAAGAAGTTTTGTGGAGCTCTCGCCCTGGAGCGAGCCCAGGTACATCCGGCTGTAGCCACTTGGCAATGGGCAGAAATGCCTTTCTTGTTTGGTTCTTTCAAAATGTTAGCAGAACCTGGGTACTCCACTGTTAAGAACATTTCTTCCTCATTTTTTGGAGGATCGGAAATCTCAGCATATGAACTACTGGTATATATGGGGTAATTGGGCATTTGAGTGTCCTGTGGGATTTGGAGACTCGAATAAGGTTAGAATAATTCCAGTTTAGAGTCCCAAGCTTCAGACTGATGGGGCACACCGGTGTGAGCCCAGGGGAAGCCCCTGAGCTGTTTGAGAGCTGGAGCACAGGATGTGTGAGGTGAGGCCAATGACACAAGTAGCAGCAGGGAAAATTCCCTACAGAGAGTGCGAAAAGCCTTTGAAGCCTCTGTCAGCCTGGTCTGACAGAGACAGTCAGAGCTCGACCCTGCCAGGCCCTGGGAAACTCCCTCTGATGGCCTCCGCTTGCAGCAGGAGGCTGGAGCAGAGACCTCCAGAAGCCCCTTCCCACCCCAGCTGCTCTGTGACTGGTTGAGTGGCTTTCTTGCCAGGCCCCACTGGCTTCGTTGCCACTGCCTGCACTAGCCTGTCTGGAGATCTGCCTGACACCAAGTAGCATGAGGAGAAAAAGCTTCCGAGGGTTTTATCTGAAGCAGAAAATGGCTGTTGCTGTCTAGAGTTTGTGTGGGCACATGGGTACTGTGGGACACGATGCATTTCTTTTGCACCCAGGACACAGCCTCCATCGCTCTGCCTCTTTGCTGTGCACCAGCCCCAGTCTCAGGGGACCTGTGTGGCACTTGCATCCACGCTGTTCTTCTCGCTGCCCTGTGACACAACAGCAGCAGAAAGCTCTGTGCAGAGCCCAAAGCTCAGAGTCCTGAGCACCGAGGGCCATTGCCTGGGGACTGAGGTGTCCCTGAGGGAGGTGATGCCTGTGGGGGAAGGAGAGTAGTGGGCAGGAGGCTGCACAGGGCAAGCAGCTGCCTGTGCCCTGCCACCAAGGGCTTTCCCAAGGGGTTGTGGCCTCGGCAGAGCCAACTCCAGAGCGCTTACTGCTGCGCGTTTCAGTGCTGCTTGCTGTGCCGGGACAAGGCCGTCAGTCCCAGAAGAGCTCTCACTTTGCATACGTTCCTGGTTCAGCCTCTGGTGTGTGCCTGAAGGAAGAGGATGACTTCTCCTCATCTTTGGGCTCAGAGGCAACCTGCCTGGGGAGAGCAAGAATGTACAGCCGTGTGCCATCAGCTGGTGATGCTCAGGATCTTGGTGCCCCGGGATGTATGAGGGGAAAGGGTTTGGGGTGGGGGGATGCTGCCAATGGCTGCGAGCCCCAAGGGATGGGACCTGCAGCTGGCAGAGCAATGGGACAAGGCTTGCTGTGGGGCTGTAGCAGCAGGGCTGGGCTGGGGGCCACAAGAGGCAGGGAGGAATGGAGGCAGCCGGGTACATGGCAGAAAGGGTACATGGGTTGCCCACTGGGTGTGGGAGGGGGCCACCCCTTCCCTCCTTGCTCGGCCTCCATGCCCCAGGGCTGAAGGCGGTACAGCTGGCAGAGGAGACGTAAGCCCTGAGCCTTTGGCACTTGGAAACAGAGAGGACCAGGCATCTCCCCCACGGGAGATATGGGAGAGGGTAAACGGCTGAGAGGCACCATGGGCAGGAGGGTCCCACACAATGGGGCAGCTCTCTGCACTCACGCTGCACACCGCAGGCACAGCTCGCACAGCAGCTCCCTTTGATGGTGGGTGCTGGTGATGTGCTCCTTGCTGACCTGATCATGATGGCCTCCAGCCAAGGGACAAGCTGATGGTTTTACTTCCATGAGCAATGATGCTTCAAGGCAGGCTGTAGCTCTTATCCCAAGAGCCTCTGGTCAAGGGAGAGGCCTCTGGCAGAGCTTCTGCAGGAACTGTTGGAGAGGGAGTCACATTTCCCCCTGTATCCTGAGGACCTCGGGCTGCAGGGGAGGCCTCTGGCTTTGTTCCTGTGCTTGCTGATGAGGCAAGGGACATGCTGTCCCCTGCATCCTGAAAGCCATTGGCCAAAGGAGATGCCACTGGCTCGGCTCCTCCGGGCATTGCTGGGTCGAGAGGCGTGCTCTCCGTGTCGCTGGCTGCCTCCCTGGCAACATCTCTGGCCTTGATGTCAGGCGAACGGGGCACCTTCTGGTGGCACATCTCTGTCTGTGAAAAGTCTCCTGAGGCTACGTCTGACCCAGGTCATGCACAAGGAGGGTTTTCCTCCAGCTCCTCCACCTGTAAAGGCCCTTCCTGATCAGTCCAGTCTGCTTGCTCATCCTGCAGCGCTCCCAGGCCTCTCTTCCCTCTTCTCACCTCCCGTCCCTGCTTGAGCAGCAAGGAGGATCCTAGAGCAGTGTGAGGTCAACCGGAGGTGTGTTGGCATCCAGTCATGCCGTTGTCAGAGACAAGCAGGGGATGGAGCTGCGGGGCTGGTCCCTGCTCTTTGCCCTATTTCATTCCAGTGATATCTGTCTATTGAGAATAAAGCATAGTGAAGGGCTAGCTTGCTGCTGTTGGGGCAGGGTTTGGGGCAGCTTTGGGGGTGTTTAAGGCCCTGGGATAGGCTTCAGGGAGGCTCTGGAGTTGGTGAGGGTGCTGGAGCAAAGTTTGGAGGCATTTAGGGGCTAGATGGCATGTTCAAGCCCTCAGCAGGCCCTGCTGAGGAGGAGGAGGAGGTCCATACCCAAGGGGTGCTGCATACATCTGGATGCTGATGCTGCACATGGTTCTGGGCATGCAAGGAAGAGCCCTGGGGGAACGGAAGAGGAGGAGGCACAGAGCAACTTGTGGGGGACACCAGAAGAGGCATTGTGGAAGCATTGACCTCGTCAAGACCCTCATCCCAGAAGAGCTGTGGGGGACACCCACAGCCCAGAGGAGTGGCAAAATCAGGCTGATGTCGTGCTACGGGAGACATCCAGAGCCGTGTGCAGCACATGGGTGTCTGGGGAGATGCTGGAGGTGACGTGGGACTCGTGCAGGATTGCAGAGCCTGTGGCTCAGGGGCAGCTGTACAGGGGGAGCAGGGCTTGTGGAGGCTCTGTGAGGGTTCGTACATCCGTCCTCAGGATACGGAGGAGCACCAAAGGGCTACTCAGAGGGGCCTGAGCTGCACAGAAGTGTGCACAGAAGGGCCAGGGTTGTACAGAAAGGCACATGGAGGCTACTGGGGTTTTCCAAAAGCTGCATGGAGGGGCATAGGGCATGCCAAAAGGTGCACAGAGAGCCCTGGGGTGCACTCAAGGGCCCACAGAAGGCCCTGAGGTGCACTGAAAGGTACATGGATGTGTCCTAATGGGGCTGCAGGGCAGGTCACGTACACCTTCAGATGCCCCAGAGGTGGCTGTGAGTGCACCAGCTTGCTTCCTTTACCCTTCAATTTGCCACAGGGCCCGACAAGGCACACTCGCTCCCATGCCCTCCATCACCTCCTGCTCTCCAGCTGCATCCACCTCCTCTCCATGGCATCCGCACTCCTCCTCCCACACTCACCTGCAGCCCCCAACAGCCTACCTGCCCCAGCTTTCCAAATGTACACAAGAAAAAGCCTTGTTTTAATATGGGCATGGGCAAATGCAGAAACAGGGCTTCCCAGGCAAGCTGTGGCATCTTCTTGCTTGTGCAAGTCCGATGAGACGTGGCCTGGAGCTACCTGCTTAGCTGAATGTGCTCTGCACTGGAGGCGGACCGGCGATTCAGGGATGCTGAATTATGGGAAGCTTATCCCACACTGGTTCTTCAGCCTTGGTGCCACCACTGCCAGACTCTCCGCAGGCGAGCGAGCAGGGCTCGGATGGTGAAGCCTGACGGGGATGCTTTCCTGGGCTCTTGGAGGGCAAAGGTTGTGTATGTTGCTAGGAAGCGGACTGTGGGGCTGCTGTCATTCTCCAAGCGCTGAAGTACTGTGATGGGAGGAAAGAGTGGTGATCATGCCCTGTACCAGCAGAGCCCCCAGGCCCTTCCTTGAGGGAGGGCCAAGGGGAAGCCAGGCACCAGGAAACCTGCCTGTGCTCAGTGATACTCCAAATGTTCCCCAAATTCCCTTCAGGAAGGTAGGCAAGAGCCCTCGAGCCTTGTGCAGGGCACGGGTGCTCTCTGCCTGGCCAAAAGCATTGGCCCTCAAATGCCCCAGAAATTCCCTGCATCTCCAGGCCCAGGCTCCTCTCACCAACCCCTGCCAGCCCTGCGTGTCCTACGTACGGCTGCACATCTCCTCCAGGTTCTCCCCGTGCCAGTCCAGGAGCCGCCCAGCAAGCCCTAAGCACACACAACCCATCACAAGGTGAGAGCCAGGCCAGGAGGGAGGGATCTGGGGCTGGGTAGAGGGACGTGGACTTTGGGGCAGAGATCTAGTGCTGGGGAGAGGGACCTAGGGGCTGTGGAGAGGGACTTGGGGTCTGGGCAGATGGGCCCAGGCATTATGGAGAAAGACAAAAGGACTGGTCAGAGGGTCTCAGGTGCTGGGGAGAGGGATCCAGGCATTAAGGAGGGGGTTGTGGGGGCTGGGGAGGGGGATCCAGGGGCTTGGGAGAGGGACCTGGTGGTGGGGAGAGGGTCGCAGACGCTGAGGAGAGGGACATGGGCTCTTGGGAGAGGGCCAGGAGGGCTGGGGAGAAGCACCCAGGTGTTATGGAGAAGGACCTAGGGACTGGGAAGTGGGTCCCACGTGCTGGGGAGAGGGACCTCGGCATTCAAGGGTGAGGCCTGGGGAGAGGAACCCAGTGCTGGGGAGAGGGTCACGGGCATTGAGGAGGGGAACACAGTCTCTTGGAAGAGGGCTGAGGAGAAGGATCTTGGGGCTGGGGAGAGGGTCGCGGGTGCCTGGGGGGGAGGGGGTTCTCACCGAGGAAGTATGCCGCCTGCTCACGCAGGGGAGTCCGGGGATCCTCCAGGTACCGGCAGCTGCAGCTCACATACTCGCTGGCTACCGGCCCGGCATTCCGCACCTGCAGGGACCCCCAGTAAAGGTGCTGGCACCGCTGAGCCTGCTCCCCTCTGTGGGACACCTATCCCCTCTCTAGGACAGGCGTTGCCAACACTGGGTCCACCCCCCCCTCCCAGGACAGGTGAGGGCACAACCAAGACAGGGGCTGGCACCGCCAGGACAGGGGCTAGGACTGCCGGGAGAGATGCTGGCACCTTTGGGGCAGTGGTGGGCACCTCTGGGAAAAGAGCTAGCCCTGCTTCAGTAGGGGCCGGCACCTCCAGGGAAGATGCTGGCATAGCTGGGACAGGGATTGGCACTGGCTTTGCAAGCAGTCAGATTGCAAATTGTCCCAGGAGAAGCAACCTCCAGGACAAGGGCTGGCACCTGCAGGACAGATGCTGGCACTGCTGGGACATGGGCTGGCTCCCAGGAGAGGTGCTGGCAACAGCGGGACAGGGGCCAGCACCTCCAGGACAGGCCTGGCGCTGCTGGGGCTTCCTTACCAGGTACTCGCCAATACCCCAGATCTGTGCTCTCTCGGCCAGCTTCCGGAGCTGCTTCCAGTGCAGGAGCTTTGCAGCGTCCACGAGGGCTGCCTGGGCCACCTTCAGAGGAGTGGGGAGACGGGTGATGGCACCACGGCCAGGCCAGGGACACCCCACAGCCGCCGCCCAGAGTGTCCCCCGGGTGGCCGTACGGCCTGCCACAGTGCCCTGTACCTGTGCCACCCCGGGGTGTGGGTCACTCAGATGCAGGAAGAGGGGCAGCAGTCCCTGGCGTGCCACCTGCTTCATCTGCTGCCTCTCGCTGCCTGCTGCCCGGCTCAGCAGCTCCCCAAAGAGCTGCATGGCCAGCTCCCGCACCGCTCTGACCTCCTGTTGGGGCAAACATGCAACGTCAGCAGTGGCGATGGGGAGTAACCGGAAAGGGCTCCCTACCAGCTCCCTGCCGCCATCCTCACACTGGAGAAGAGGGACAGAAGGTCATGGGCCAGGTGCACAGCGAAGTGGCTGCTTTGCGATGGGGTGATGTGGTGCAGCACGTTACTCAGCACCACCAGCGCTTTGGCATCTGTCTCCCCGTCAGCATCCTGCAGCTGCTTCACCACGTCCGGGATCAGCTTCTGCATCTTCCTTGCCTGCAGCGAGACATGCAGCATTTTCCTCAGACCACTGATGGTGGAAATGCTCTGTACAGAGGCACGGGCGGCAAGCGCTCACTCACTGTGGCGGGTCTCTCAGAGAGGAAGAGGAGGCCGCGGAGCGCCAGCCAGCGCATGACTCGGCGCTCGTTGCCCAGCTGCTCCTGGCAGAGGCTCAGTGCCACCTCGTCATCTGCCGCGCACAGATCAGGGCACTGCAGCAGCTGCAACGGCACAGGGCCAGGGTGGCACAGGGACCAGTGGCCACAGCTAGGACCAGGACCCTGGCACGTAGCACGGCATTCCCACTGCCACCTCCCACTTGGCCCCAGCCCTAGCCCCAGCCCCAGCCCCAGCCCCAGGGGCAGCCCCAGCTCCAGCTGGATCCCCTCATCATTGGCCCCTTGTGCGCAACCTCTCCACCCCATCCCTGTGCCCTCAGCGCCATCCCCATGTCCCCATCCCCTCAGCCTGGCTCCATCTGCAGCCCTCTGGCCTTTCTTCAGAGCACATGGAGCGCTGAGTGCCAGCACAGAGGGTGCGTGAGACACAGGGGACAGCTGGGGACTAACAGAGGCACCAGCAGAGTCCTCGTTCTGCTGTCACCAGCCACCCCTTCCCACTCATGCCAGCACCTCACAGCCTACCTCGATGAAGAAGGCCATAGAAGGGGTCTCCTGGCACCTGTCCTTGCCCCTCAGGGCCACGCTCAGGTTCAGGAAGACCTCAGCACGCTCCTCCAGGGGGTTGCCCTGCATCTGCCTGGCAATGGGCAGGAGAGTCACCGTGGTGGCCAAGACCGATGGGCAAAGTGCAGTGGGACCCCGTGGTGGGACGGGGAGTAAGGACCGGAAGGGGCTTACCTGGCCAGCAAGGTAACCCCCGTGAGGTGAGTCTCAGGCTGGCTGATCATGTCCCAGCCACCTCGCTGCTGCATGGCAGTGACCTGCTCCCTATAGCCGCTGCAGCACAACAATGCCTGCATGGCTTGCACCACCACCCTGCGCAGGGAGAAGAGCACTGATCTGTCATCCCCTTCTCCAGCATGGGCACTGGGGGACAGACCGGGTGGACAGGGTACCTGGCAGGCCTGTGAGGCATGAGTTTGCCCTCACGGCTGAAGGCAGGGATGTCCTCTTGCGCACAGACGATGGTAAAGGACAGCTGGAAGAAGAGCGCCAGGTAGAGGCGGGGGAAGAGTGCCTTCACCTGCTGCTTGCACGTGTGCTGCAGGAGGATGATGTTCAGTGCCCGGGTTGCCTGCAAAGACACCAATGGCAGCCCTCACTAGTGCCACAGCTGCATGCACGGGGAGGCTTCCCTCAGCCAGCAAGCCTGTGGGGCAACTCACGGTCAGAGGGAGGATGCAGCTGAGGTCCTTGATGGTGGTGCCCGGTTTGCAGAAGGGCCGCTCCTGCAGCACACAGAGCAGCTCCTGCAGCACCTTCTCCGCTGTCAAAGACTGGGAGACCATCACCTCCCACATGGCCACGGCAACACTGTGAGTCCAAGCCAGAAAGGGTCAGGTCAGCATTGTGGCATCCTGCTGACCCTTGCCAGCGCTGGCCTACCCGGCGGATCTGTGAGGCCTGGAGGGAGCAGAGCTGCGGCCCTGCGGCTGCTGCACTCAGGCTGGCAACAGGGGAAGTGTACCTGTCACAGGTCGGGGAGCAGCTCAGCAGGCCAGTGACCACCTCACTGGGGTAGTGGCATGTCAGGCGGAGAAGGAAGGTCTTGAGCATGTCCCAGGCTGCGGCCTCACTGATGCCTGGCAGGTGCTCATAGATATGTGCCACAGTCAGCTGCAACTGGAAGAAACACAGGTTGGCACCAGCCTGCTGCCACAGGAAACCCCTTTGCCTGACAAATTGTGCTCTAGAGCCCCGTGCTTGGGGGTCATCACCAGTGGGCTGGAGGCTTACGTGTTCTGGCTTGGCAGCGCAGTATCCCATCATATCCTCGAGCACGTGTGTTGCCGCTGAGGTGTTGTAGGCACTGCTGTCCTTCATGCCCTCGATGGCCATAAGGACCACATCTGCCTGCTCAGCCTCCTCACAGGCCTCCATGGAGCAGCTTGGGGGTCCATCCTCCTCCTTGACCCCAGTTCTCATGGAGATGCCAGGGCGTCTCTCCATATCGTCAACCCAAGCCTCTTTTGGGCGTCTGGGGGGTCTGGCCTCCTCCTTGACCCAGGCCTCCATGGGGTGGCTGGGGGGATGGTCCTCATCCTCACCCCACACTGCCGCAGGGCGGCTGGGGTGTCTCCCTGCCATGCCGGCTCTGGGGCTCAGGCAGGACAGGAAGGAGCAGTGGTGAAAGGGGGGCCTTCACAGGACCGTGGGATGGCTGAGGGAGCTCCCTGGGAGATCCTAGCCGTCCCCCTCCCCTCACACTGAGACGATGCTGTGGGGCATTACGTGACACCACGAGGGACCATTGGAGTCACAGTGGGGGGGACAGTGGAGATCACAAAGGGCCCTGACATCACCCTGGTCGGTCTCTGCTGCAGCTCACTGCAGTGAGGCCTCTGTGGGGCTGGCTAGGAGGTGTGGGGAGCTGCTCATTAGCTAATTACACAAGGGCGACCTGTGAAGGGCCACCTCTGAGCCAGGGATTCCCCGTGTAGGTCTGAAATAGGGAAGCTGGTGGGCAGTCTCCATGCCCAGGGGCAGCCAGGGGCTGGGGCTCCTGAGGCAGCTGAGGTCTCTCACCTGTCCTCCTTAGAGAATTAACTGCAGACATAGGAGGGTTTTTCTAAATTGCAAACAAAAATAAAATAAGATACAGTTTAATACACAGTCAAATGCACTCCTCTACTGTTTGTTAAGTCTAAGCTGCCTCCAGTGAGGGCCACTTTCCACAAGAAATTACCTTCCTTGGACTGTTTTTGACTGGTAGGTAGAAATGGACAGACAGAAGCACTGCTACGGAGTAGACTAAGGAGACAATCAGACTCCTCAAAAGACAAGGCAAGTTTGAGGCTCCCTGAGGCTCAGAGCAGCAACTGGAGAGCTGAGAGGTATCTGATGGATAATGAGCAAGGGGAGGAGGAAAACTGGAAAGTTACAGGAAGTTTTCCAGATAGTCCAGATAGTCTGATATGAAGGGAACTTTACACATGACCACTTTGATGAGGACAGCTGCAAATATGTGAAAGATCAGTGAGATTACATCGACAGTATTATAGCCCGAGCAGTGGTAATGCAAGACAAGGTGCAGAGCAGTACTTCTTCTCCTGAGATTAATATCTTTCCTGAAAATTTCCAGTGTGCTTTCATGGGAAAATGTTGACATTTTATTAAAACTATTCAGCCATTTCAGCTGAGGAGAAGGTGCTCCTATCTTTTCTTTAAATGTTGAAAACAATTCTTCACCTTTCCAGGCACAGCTCAGGTGTCTAAGCACAGGCACCCAGGGGCACTTGGAGAGGCCCCCAGTGTGTCGGAGGTAGCTGCTTGGGCCTGGCAGCTCTCATGATGGACCTGTGGGAGCCCCTCGGAGCTGCAGATGGAGGCTGGGCAGAGGAGAACAGGGCACCTACAATGGCACCAGCTGTCTGTATTCCTGTGACTGCAGTCCACCCCAATTCTGGAAATCACTTTCCTTTAAAGAAAAAAAAAATGCCCTCAAAAGATCCAGTAGCCATTCTTTTACACTCATGCCTGCACCATTAAAAAATATTTGTGTGTCTTGCGCAGAGCCCTGCCCAGGGCTGTCCATGCCACTCCTCACTCTCTGTACGGAGTAAGGCGTGCACACCTTGGAAACGAATGACCACAGAACCCAACATCCCGGCCCTGTGCCTGACGGCAGCCTATCAGGTGCTCAGGCAGACGTGACCTCACAACCACTCATCCCAGACAGGAGGGAAGTGCTGGCCTATCAGCTTCACCCACAGAAGTGATGTCACAGTCACTTTCCCACCTACGTGCCTGCTCATGGTCCGGCACCTGCAGACACAGAAGTGACCTCAATGGCACCTTCATGGCTGTGTGCCTCTCACTGCCCTATGGGCTTCTGAGAATCAATAAATCTCATAAAAATGTCTCCAGCCACCAGTCTCCTGGTGACCAGGAGCTGCATCAGCTGACCAGATGCAAGTGACCTCCTAATCGCCTACCAAGCCAATGGGCCTGCTGATGATCTTTCCCCTTCCCTTATGGAAACGACCTTAGCATGGTCTTGGCTTCCATCCAGTCAGGTGCTCAGGCAGAAATTACACCATAACCATCCCCTCAGCCACGTGCTTGCAGCTGGCCTCTTAGAGGCTGAGGTAGAAGTGATCTCTCAGTCACCATCCGAGCCATGCAACTGTTCCTGGTATGCCCGATACTCAGTTCTAAATACCTCACTAACAGCATCCTGGCCCTGTGCCTCATGGTGGCCTACCAGGTCCTTAGGCAGAAGTGATCTTGCAAACAATTACCTCAGGCATGAGCCAAAGGCTCATCAGAGCAGCTGTCAGCTGCTCAGCTAGAGATGTCCTAACAATCACCTACCAAACCCACATGTGGTTGCTTCTGGCCTTGCAGTTTCTATGACAGACAGGGTTTATGTTCTTACTTGGGAAGTTGTGTCTGCCTCAGCCTTGGACAGGCTAGCAGCAAGGTCATGGCTAAGTCATGTGTGTGTGAGGTCACTCCTGCCTTAGCAGCTGACAGACCAGCAGTAGCCACATGGCTTGGCTGTTGATGGGAAGATTACTTGTATCTGATGAGCTGAAAGTGGGAGTTTAGTAAGCATTCTGTCTGGGGACCCTGGCAAGAATTGCAGAAACTGCAGGCCTCCAAAAACCTAGTGACACATTGCAAAATATGCTCAGCTGAGATGGACATCTGAACTGCCAGGTCAGAAATGACTCCCTTAGGTAAGAGACGAGTATCTGAAAAGATGAGGGCCATAATACTGAAGAGAATCACAGAGTTATTTGCATAAAACAATTTCAGCTTTGCAAGCCAAACTATGCTCATAAGGCGTTAAACAGGACAGCTTTGAAAAAGGATGTGCGCTAAGAGCTGCATGGGAAGCCCCAGGACCCACACAGAATGGTCACCAAGGGGAGGCTGCGGGAGGCACAGGTCAGACACGTGGGTCGGACACCCAGGTAGGACTCGATTCATTGTTCATATAGTGTTCCTATATTGTTCAAAGAACTAGGGAGCTATTTCTCCCAAGGCGCAGGACTCTGCACTTGCCCTTATTGAAACTCAGGAGGTTTCTCTGTGCTCAACTCTCCAGCCTGGCCAGGTCTCTCTGAATGGCAGCACAGCCCTCAGCTGTATCCACCACTCCTCCCAGCTTGGTATCATCGGTAAACTTGCTGAGAAGGCACTCTTGTCCCTTCATCCAGGTCGTTGATGAGCAAGTTGAAAAGAATAGGACCCGGTCCTGAGCCCTGGGGAACAGCACTAGCCACAGGGCTCCAGCTAGACTCTGTGCCACTGATGACAACCCTCTGAGCTCTACCTTTCAGCCAGTTCTCAATCCACCTTGGATTATTCATATGGAATAGAATTCCTTGGCCACCTTTGGTGTTAGTGCGATAGATTCTCTGTGTATCTGGGTGGAAGAGGCAAGGAAGGCAGTGAACAGAGCGGTGCTTGGGGAATCTGGTGATCTCTGCTGTGCTGCACAATCCACATCCCACAAATGTTGTTACAGCCAGCCCTCTCAGCAAATGCTATTGTGCCACCTCCTTTTCCTAGAAGGCTGTGGTGCCCTCTAGGACAAGTGAAAGACCCTTAAAACAAATGCCAGCATCTGCTGAGTGCCTTTGTGTGAATGCCCCAAAGCTTTGGTAGCTTGAACTGAGGAAGTCTCAGAGCTCTTTGTGCTCCTGGCTCTGCGAGGGCTGAAGATATGGCCAGGGCCAGGTTTCCCATAGAACCCAGCCTCCAGTGCTGTGTGAACCCAGCTGTGGAGCTCAGACTTGTGCTACAGAGCCTGCGCAGCCAGGAGAGCTGGCATTTCAGCAGGCCTCCAGGCTGGGGCTGCCTGCTTGCTTGGGCCTCATTTCAAAGCCCCTGCACCCTTTTTCCCTTCACAGGGGCTCCCAGTCCTAGAAAATAAGGAAAGGAACCAAGGTTACTTTGGGCTCAGGAGGCCTTCAGGGCTCCCTGATGTTTCTACATTGTATCTCTAACTTTGTATTAGTAAACAAAACCCCTGTTCCCCCCCGCCCTAGGTGGAGGTTCTTGAGGGGAGGGAGGTGGAAAGTGTCATAAGTTACTCTCTTGAAGGTTAATTCATACAGAGAGTTTGTTAAATCATATGAACAATTTATTTAATTAAGTAAGCAGCCACAAGCAAAACAGCGCTGGGCGGCCGGGGAGTCTCAGCTCTGCCAACGGCGCGCGCCTCCCTCACACACAGTCCCCCCCTTATAGTCTGCGTTGTAATCTCCCGGTGCGTCCCACGCATGTGTGAGTTGCTGGGGGGGTCGTCTGAAGCTCTCTGGTGGTCGTGGAGAGGAAGGCCGTGGTCTTCTTCTGTCTCTTTATTTTGGTTTGTCTCCTTGTGAGTGATCACAGGGGTTTGCTTATCTGTTGTGTTGACTCCCTTTTGGGATGCTGTTCTGTGAGAAAATTACAGGCGCTTGCTTATCTTTTCTTTATCCTTTTACCTTCAAAACCTCTGAGCAGCTTGTTGCTTACTTCAGCTCTTCATAGTCCTGCAAGATAGCTAGGGCCCCGACACTGGTTCCACAAGGGGTCATATAAGCTTTTGTGCTTACCATAATTTATTTGTCTGACACCATGTCTCAACCCTGATTGTTGTAAAACCTCCTTCTAAACAATGAACAAATAGTTACAATTTATTACAGAAAGCAGCAACCTCCCCTGCCTAAAGACAGCAGGATGCTGCCCAGTGAAATGAGCTGCATCATGTAAGGAGCCAGCTTGGTGCCTGATCTTGTGCTGATCATTTGCACACGCCTTGTGAGCCCAGAGTTCCTTGGCCACCTTTGGTGTTAACACAATAGATTCTCTGTGTATTTGGGTGGAGGAGGCAAGGGAAGGCAGTGAGCAATGTGTAGGTGCTCCAGGGCAAAGGCTCACAGCTCAGACTTGATGGTACTAAAGGAAAGGCACAACCAATTGTTCCCTTTTACGGATTGTGCCCAGGGTGACAGAGTGGAGATGTCCCATGTCCTGGAGAGCCTTGCCAGGAGATGAAAGCCGTTTGCAGGGGACTGTTATGTTTGGAGTGGTAGCAGCATAATGAAGGGCCACGAGAGTGGCGCAGGTGAGCTTCTCCTCCGTGAAGGTTTGCACTTTTCAGGTCACTTGTGACTCAGTCCCAGA
The DNA here is from genome assembly GCF_028389875.1 of Rhea pennata. Lineage (NCBI taxonomy): Eukaryota > Metazoa > Chordata > Aves > Rheiformes > Rheidae > Rhea > Rhea pennata. Next base: position 37,007,063 of record NC_084670.1, on the reverse strand, counting down.
AAGACTAGCAGCAGGCACCTTGATGCCCTTTGCGCTTGCGAGGTGAGTTGTGCCTCTGAACCTGGTAGGCCAACAGCATGCACCTAGCTTTGGTGCAGATGGTGAGGTCCCTTGTGTCTCAGTGCTTCCTGAATGGGGAGCAGGCCCCTTGCTGCTGTTTGTACTTGTTTAGGGCAATTGTGCCTGAGTCATAGAATTATAGAATCATAGAATCAGTAAGGTTGGAAAGGACCTCTGGAGATCATCTAGTCCAACCTCCCTGCTCAGCAGGGTCACCTACAGCATGTTAGACAGGGTTGTATCCAGGCAGGCCTTGAATATCTCCAGAGAAGGAGACTCTACGACCTCTCCGGGCAACCTGTTCCAGTGCTCCGCCACTTTCACAGTGAAGAAATTCTCCCTCACGTTCTGGTGGAACTTCCTGTGCCTCAATTTCTGCCCATTGCCTCTTGTCCTGTCACACGAGACAACTGAAAAGAGTTTGTCCCTGTCGCCTTGACACCCTCCCTTCGGGTACTTATACACATGGATAAGATCCCCCCCTCAGTCTTCTCTTCCCCAGGCTGAAGAGGCCCAGCTCTCGCAGACGTTCCTCATAGGGCAGATGCTCCAGCCCTCTAATCATCTTCGTAGCCCTACGCTGGACTCTCTTCAGTAGCTCCATGTCTCTCTTGTGCCGGGGAGCCCAGAACTGGACACAGTACTCGAGATGAGGCCTCCCCAGGGCTGAGGAGAGGGGCAGGATCACCTCCCTCGACCTGCTGGCAACACTCTTCCTAATGCACCCCAGGAGACCACTGCCCTTCTTGCCCACAAGGGCACAAGGCTGGCTCGTGGTCAACTTGTTGTCCACCAGCACTCCCACGTCCTTCTCTGCAGAGCTGCTCTGCAGAAGGTCAGCCCCTAGCTAGTACTGGTGCCTAGGGTTATTTCTGCCTAGGTGCAGCACTCTGCACTTGCCCTTGTTGAAGCTCAGGAGGTTCAGGTGCTCAGGCAGAAATTACACCATAACCATCCCCTGAGCCACATGCTTGCAGCTGGTCTCTTAGAGGCTGAGGTGGAAGTGGAGTTTAGGGCAATTGTGCCTGAGTCCCTAACAGGCCAGGCAGATCTATGTCTCCATGGATGCCTGTGACATCACTTCAGCCTCAGGAGCTGGCAGTCCCGCTTGATGCATATTGCTGATGTTTGTGTTGGAAATGAAATTTGGCCTCAGTGTCTGCTAGGCCATTAGTGGACACAGTGCTCCTTTTTGTACTTGTGAGGTGACTTTTGCTTCAGTACCTGATTAGACAACATCAAGCACATGGTTCCTTTTGCCCTTGTGCTTAGGGCCTGGTAGTCCAGCAACATGGAAGCACATGCCTTGGATGCAGATTCTGTTGTCCCTTGTATCTGTACTAGGTGATAGTTGGTGGGAATGGTCCGTGTTGTAACTTTTGTATCTATACTACCTGATACTTGGTGAGAATGGTCTAGTATTGTAACTTTGTAGTGCCTAGAACAGTACCACTGTGTTAAGCAGAGTACAAGTAAGTAACTAACAAGGTCTTGGAAATCTGTGAGAAAGAACAGCGTTTGGTTACATATAGATTCAGTGGCTCCCAGCCACAGAATAAGCATGAGAAGCAGTCAACATGAAGGTCTCCAGTTGAAGAGTAATGAAATAGTGACCCCCAAAGTCAAAGTGGCCCCCAAAATAAGTCTGCATGTGTGCGCAGTATCATAGCCCAGTTACGCAAGCAGGGCAGAGTTGGGCTAGACTCCCTGCACTCATTGGCCCCATGTGCCGGGACTCCCACCTACCGCCAATAATCATAAATACCGGAATTTTTCCAAAGGAGAGAGAGGCTGCTACACAGCAGAGGGCCACGTTGCCTCCTCGGGGATGCCTGAAAAGATTGTGCCTGCCGACTCTCCCTCTCATCATGCAGATGATCGGGACAAGCATTGGAGTGGTCCTTCTCGAGACTACCATCGAGTCTGTCTGTTTGTAAGTATCTACTAATAAACTGCTTGCTGCTGAATAGTGTTTGTGTGTGAGAGAGAGTTTGTGCTGGCTTGCCAAACAGGACATTTGGCCCCCGGGAATCTAACTAGAGCATCATTGTTGCTGAAGAATCTGACAGGCCATCAGCAGACCCATTGCTGCTGTTTCTGGTTCTGAGTTCTGGTTCTGCATGAGTACCTGGCAGAGCCGCAGTGCAGACATTAGTGCTGTTTGTGCTTCTGAGATTTTTGTGCCTCTGTCCATGATAATCCAGCAGCACGAGCATGGCTTCGATGCAGAGTGTGAGGACACTTTTGTTTAAGTATGTGAGAGGCCAGGGGTAGGCACGTAGCTGCTGCTTTTGCTTGTGAGGTCGCTATTGCTGTGCTGTCCGATATGCCAGCAGGTGGCTTTGATGAAGACTGTGAAGTCACCACTTCCTGAGAACGGGATAGGCAAACTGCAATTAAATTCCTTTGATACGTATTTGAAACGCTTCTGCATCTGTAAATGACAGACAACAAGGAGACACATTATTACTCTCTGTGGCTGTGAGGTCAGTTCAGCCTCTCTGCCTGACAGGGCCCTGGCAGGCCCATGGCTGCTCTTTGTGCTTGTGAGGCCCCTTCTGCCTCAGGCCCTCGTAGGCCAGTGATAGGCGCATGGCTGCTGTCCGTGGTTGTGAGGTGGCTTGTGCAGCAGGGACCCTGTTAGGGGTCACTGGCAGGCCCCTGGCTGCTGTTTGTAGCTGTGAGGTCACTTCTGCCGCAGTGTGTCTGTTAGGCCAGCGTTGCTCACATGGCTGCTCTTTGTGTTTCTGGGGTCACTTCTTCCTCAGTGCCGGACGGGTCGCTGCTGGGCCCTGGCTGCTGCTTGTGGTTGTGAGGTCACTTGGACCTCCGTGCCACAGAGGCTCGTGCTAGGTCCACGGCTGCTTGTGAGATCGCCTCTTCCTGAGTGCCTCATGGGTTTCTTATAGGTGCATGGCTATGGTTTGTGGCAGTGGGGTCACTTCTGCCTGAGGCCCTGACAGGCCAGTGCTATGGCCGTGTCTGCTCTATCAGGCTGTTTGGTTACTTCTGCCTGAGGCCCAGATAGGTCACTGCTAGTAACACGGCTGGTGTTTGTGCTTGTGAGGTCCCTTATGCTGCAGAATCCGACAGGTCAGTGCCAGTCAGTGAGGTCATTTTTGCAGTAGTGTCTGTTGGGCCAGTGCCAGGCCCATGGCTGCTGTTTGTGGTTGTAAGATCATTTCTTGTGGTTGTGTGGATTGTCTCTTTCTAACAGTCCTTGAGGAGAGGTTTGTTCTGTATCTGCAGCTGCAAACCTGTCCCTGTTTGCCCTCCTCATTTCCCTGGGTCATGTCTATTGTTGCTGTGAGTGTCAGAGATGTTGGTGCTGTGGGGTCACAAAGATGACTGAAGGGTTGGAGCATCTCCCGTAGGAGGAGACACTGAGAAAGCTGGGACTGTTTCTGCTGTAAAGCAGACTGCTGGTGGGGATCCTTTCCAGGTATCTAAATATCTGACGGGAGGGTGTAAGGAAGATGGAGACCATGACTCTGAGTGGTTCTCTGTAGCACCCAGCAAGAGGAAGAGAGGCAATGGGCACAAAATGGCAAATCATGACTTTCCACCTGAGGGCAGAAAAACACTTTTTCACTCTGAGGGTAGGTAAGTGCTGGAAGAGATTCCTTGAGAAGTTGTGAAGTCTTGGCTTGATGAGATACTCCAAACCTGCCTGACCCAGTCCTGGACAACCTGCTCTAAGCCCCCCTGCTTGGTCAGGGGGGTTAGACCAGGGGATCTCCAGAGGTCCCTGCCAATATCATCTATTTTGTCATTCTGTGAAAACAACAAAACTCACACTCAAAACAACCGTTCACAGAAAACAATGAAGAAGCCAGAGGGTTGCTAGCAGCAACTAGATTTTCTCGGTTGTTTTTGGTGTTTGTGGATGTGGAAGGGAAAGAAAGAGGGGTTTTAATTCCAGATCTGTTCTTTTCATGCCATGTGCATTAAGAAGAAGAAATCGCTAGTCAGGATATCAGGATGGAGGCATCTGTGATGCCGCTGACGGGAGGTTGAAGGACTACAGCAGAGGGGCCTGGGTGCAGCAACCACCTCATCTACCTTGTGCAGCTGAATTTGCCCATGTGCTTGTTGCTTGGGCTGCCCTTGTGGGAGGATTTCACTCTCTCTCCTGAGTCAGAGTCCTGGGAAAAGCAGCTGCTCAGCTGAGGTCTGAGCACCAAGTGCTGGGGGTGCTTGCTTGGTCTGGTGCAAGTACTGTAGGTATTGGGGGACTGTTTAGTTTCTTTGGGGAAAACAGTTTCCTGATGTGAAGAAGTAAAGACCAGTGCTAGACCAGGAGTGGGCAGAAGGGGTGTCCATGAGTCTGTTCTGCACTTTCCTTATTCCTGGCATTTCTGTTGATGTGCATCCAGATACAAGACCCCTTGTACTTCCTTTTCCTCACAACAGCCACACTGTCGACCGCCTTTGTCACACAGACATGTTGCTTGCTCATGGCCAACTTGCCCACCCGAATCCCTGGGTCCTTCTCTGGAAAGCTGCTCCTCAGCTGGTCAGTCCCCAACGTGTCCTGATGCCTGGGGATTTTTCTTCTCATGTGCAGGACTTGGCATTTCCCATTGCCAAACTTCATGAGGTTCCTCTCTGCCCCTTTCTCCAGCCTGTCAATGGCCCTCTGCGTGGTGCCACAACCTGCCTGGTTGTGCAGTAAATGTGGACCAGGCAGCACTCATGCGTGCCTGTTGTGGGTAATGGGCTGCAGAGGGCTGTGGGCAACGAAGTGCCAAGGCCGGAGGGGTAAATGCAGATCTGTGGATTTATACAAGTGCTGTGCAGTGCTGGTGTGTCCACATGAGCAGAGCTGCTCAGCCAAGGGCTCTGCGGGCACGAACCCATTTTTTGTAGTTGTAGGGGCAGAAAGGATTGCTTGTTGGAGTGTATCACAAGGTAACTGCAGGCACCGCTTCTGTGCTCACAGCTCCTGACCGACCTTTAAAAAGGTTACTTCATTTTGAAGTAGAATATCCCCTTTCGGGGCTTTTTTTTTTTTTTTTTTTTTTTTTTTTTCCTTTTAATTTCCTCGGAGCTTAGGTACTAGATTTGTTCCTTGATGATTATCAATCATGGAGAAGTTTTCAATGCCCAGTTAGGTAGTAGAGGCAAGAGAGACAAAATTTGGGGTGGATTTTTTTGTTGTTGTTGTTTTTTAATGCAGCTATTAATCCTCTGGCATCCAAACAAGAAAGCAGATGAATGTATTCTCTAATTACAATTTGGCTAACTGCATTTTTTAAGCAAAAGGGTGTTCCTTGGGAAGCACAAACCCATGTGAAACCTGTAGCAGCTCCCCATCCCTGTGCAGGGAACAGCCCAGGACAGCATCTCCCATGGCATGGGCTGGGACAGTGGTTGAGTGGTGCCCCCCACCATGGGGTGCAGAGGTAGAGCAGAGCCAGGACCAAGGCTGGGCACCACTGAGGAGGGGTTCTGCCCATTTTTGAGGCTGGTCACCTCTGGGAGCCTCTGTCCTGCACCTGAGGGGATGCGCTGGGTCCCCCAGCCCAGATGCAATCCCATCTAATATGCTGTAGGTGACCTTGCTTGTGCAGGCTGGTTCAACTAGATGATCTCCAGTGGTCCCTTCCAACCTCAACAATTCTGTGATTCTTCCTTTGCCTTTGGTGTGCCAAAATCCTGTTGTCATTTTCAGCACAGATGCTCCCCAGCCTCTCTGCTCCCAGCCTGAGGCTTTGAAGAGTGTTGGGCTGTGCCGGCTGGTTGCGCTGAACTCGAGAACTCATCATTTGTTAAGGAGAAGATTTTCTTGGAGCTTAGCGGTTCTACACCTATGACAGATGCTAGACAACACTAAACACGCCAGAGGTATAGGAAAACTAGAAAGGTTTGTAAAGCTCGAAATGTAATGGAGCTGGTAATACAGAGTCATGGTGGGATAGCTCACATGACTGGAATGCGGTCGTGGATGGCTACGTGTGTTTTAGGAAAGACAGGCCAGGAAGGCGAGGTGGTGAGTTCCTCTTTATGTGAGAGAGCAATTGGAATGCCTCGAGTTCTGCCTAGGAGTGGAGGAGGAGGCAGTGGAGAGCTTACGGGTGAAGATCAAAGGGCAGGCTAACATGGGGACCCCATTGTGGGTGTCTAAGACAAGTCACCTGACCAAAAAGAGGAAGTCAATGAGGCCTTCCACAGACAGCTGGAAGTAGCCTCCCAATCACAGGCCCTGGTTCCCATGGGAGACTTCAACCACCCTGACATGTGCGGGAAGGACAGCACAGCTAGGCACAAACAGTCCAGGAGGCTCCTGCAGTACATCGATGGTAACTTCTTGACACAGGTGGTGGAGGAGCCTACGAGGAAGGTTTTCTTGCTGGACCTTGTCTTAAGCAACAAAGAAGGACTGGTTGTAGATATGAAGGTTGGGGGTAGCCTTGGTTTCAGTGACCATGAGGAGGTGGAGTTGAGGATCCTGCAGGAAAGAACTAGGGTAACAAGCAGGACTGCAACCGTGGACTTCAGGCTCTTCAGAGACCTAATTGGTGGAATCTCATGGGTTAAGGCCCTAGAAGGAAGCGGGGTCCAAGAGAGCTGGCTAGTATTCAAGCATCACTTCCTCCAAGCTCAAGTGGGGCATCCCAAGGAGAAAGAAGTCCAGCAGATGGGGCAGGACACCGACATGGATAAGCAAAGAGCTCTTGGCCAAATTCGGACAGAGGAAGAAAGTACACAGAATGTGGAAGCAGGAAGAGGCTACTTGGGAGGATTATAGGAATGCTGTCAGAGTATGTAGAGATGCGACGAGGAAGCCTAAGGCCCAGCTGGAATTAAGTCCAGCGAGGGATGTTAAGGACAACAAGAAGGGCTTCCTCCTATACCTCAGCAGCAAGAGGAAGGCTGGGGAAAATGTGGGCCTGCTGCTGAATGGGGCAAAGGCCCTGGTGACGAAGGCTGCAGAGAAGGCAGAATTACTGAATGCCTTCTTTGCTTCAGTCTCCACTGCTAACAGCAGCCCTCAAGAATCCCAGAGGCTGTAGACAAGGGAGAAAGCCTGCAGAAAGGAAGACTTTCCCTTGCTTCAGGAGGATCGGATTAGAGATCTTCTGGGCAAGCTTAATGTTCACAAACCCGTGGGTCCTAATGGGATACACCGACGAGTACTGAGCTGCAGGTGCTCTTGCCAGACCACTCTCCATCATCTTTGAAAGGTCCTGGAGAACAGGAGAGGTGCCTGAGGACTGGAAGAAAGCCAATGTCACTCCAGTCTTCAAAAGGGGCAAGAAAGAGGTCCCAGGTAACTACAGGCCAGTCAGCCTCACCTCCATCCCTCGAAAGGTGATAGAACAGCTCATTCTGGATGCCATCTCCAAGCATATGGAGGAAAACAGGGTGATCAGGAGTTGTCAGCATGGATTCACAAAGGAGAAAACATGCTTAAGGGGAAATCTGATAGCCTTCTATGATGGTATGACTGGCTGTGTAGATGAAAGAAGAGCATTGAACATGGTGTTCCTTGACTTCAGCAAGGCTTTCAACACTGTCTCCCGTAACATCCTCCCAGGCAAGCTCAGGAAGTGTGTGTTGGATGAGTGGAATGTGAGGTTGATTGAGGATTGAGAACTGGCTGAACGGCAGAGCTCAGACGGTTGTCGTCCATTGTGCGGAGTCTAGTTGGAGGCCTGTGGCTAGTGGAGTTCCCCAGGGCTCAGGACTTGGTCCCATCCTGCTCAGCTTATTCATCAATGACCTGGTTGAAGGGACAGAGTGCCTCCTCAGCAGGTTTGCTGATGATACCAAGCTGGGAGGAGTGGCTGATACAGCTGAGTGCTGTGTTGCCATTCAGAGAGACCTGACCAGGCTGGGGAGTGGGGCAGAGAAGAACGTCCTGAGGTTTGACAAGGGCAAGTGCAGAGATGCTGCACCGAGGGAGGAATAACGCTAGGCACCAGTACAAGGAGGGGGCTGACCTGCTAGAAAGCAGCTCTGCAGAGAAGGACCTGGGAGTACTGGTGGACAACAAGTTGATTATGAGCCCGCAACGTGCCCCTGTGGCCAAGGTGGCCACAGGTATCCTGGGGTGCATTAGGAAGAGGTTAGAACCTCATGATGGTCTTGGCAGCAGCAGCAATGTTGTCTGTGATGTTCCTTTTCCCGCACTGGCTCTTTTTGCACGCATTCAGATGTGCCCATGTGTAGTAAGAGCACCTGTGGAAGATCTGGTGAGGACTCAGGCAACTGGCAGAGCACGTGAGAGCAGCCCCAAAGGGTGCTCTCTACCCACTGACCAATCCAGTCAGGGCCGGACATGCATATTGCCCTTTGTCGATGATGTCTAGCTACTTTGCAGCCAGTTGCTACTCCAGCTGCATACGGTTGAGATGAAGAAATAGCTCTAGTCTGACCAAGTGTGTAACTCTTCTCAGTGTGTAGAAGGATCTGAAGGGAGAGTGTCAAGGGGATGGGGCCGGACTCTTGTCAGTAGTGCCATGCGGCAGGACATGAGGCAACGGGCACAACCCGAAACACAGGCAGTTCTGCCTGAATATGAGGAGGGAGTTCTCTACTGTGAGAGTGACAGAGCACTGGAACATGTTGCCCACAGAGGTTGTGGAATCTCCTTCTCTGGAGCTATTCAAAGCGCGCCCAGATGCACTCCTGTCTAACCTGCTGTAGGTGACCCTGCTCGAGCAGGGGGGTTGGACTAGAAGATCTCCAGAGGTCCCTTCCAACCTTACCCATTCTGTGAAAGGGCACTTTAGGGGACGCGGAGTGACTCCTGGCTGGCCGTCCAACCTGGGTGTCCAGCAGCTTCCCAGCTGTGACCGCTCTGCGTGGTTTCCGGGGCTCCCCGTGCACTTTGGAGTAGAAGTCATTCATTAAAGTGAGATCCCCCTGAATGGCTGCACAACTCTCTGGTGTATCAACCACTTACGAAAGCCCCATAAACCGCACCTGCTGCCCTACTGCCCTTACCCACTGAGCCCATCCATTCACTGTAGAGTTACCTTTCTTATGCCATGCTGAGTATTCCCAGTCCCCTTCTGGGGAAAATATGTGTGGAAAGAGCTCTGGGGAGGATTTTCTCCATCACCTTCTCAGGGATCAAGCTGAGGCTGACAGGCAGACAGGCTGCCAGGTCTGCATCTGCCTTCTTGCCATGCTTGTGGGTAGGAGTGATGTCTGCTTTCTTCCAGAGCTCAGGAACCTCCCCCAGTTTTATATACGCTTTTCAGGGAGTACTTCATACCAATTTTCCTTCCGGTTACAATTTCATTATTCGCTCTGCGCTTGCACTTTCACCTTCCTGTTAATTAGCATACGAAGTGGAGAAGAGGCAGTGACATCATTATTATGGCATTTCCACCTCATTATTCATTTAGGGGTGTCTAGGACAACATGTTAACAAGCCTTTATGAACTGACAGCCACTTGTGGGTTATTCCTCTGTTTTTGAATTGCCTACCTCTCACATTCTTTGACGTGCTGTGGTTTCAGCAAGGTCATTCCGCTGCAGCTGGTTATCCCTTGCAATGCTGTTTTTCTCTCCGCCTTGGCCTTGAGTCGTGTTAACTATTTGCAGGGGTTTCCTCTCAGCATCGCTCCAGCATCGCCATGACAACAGCCGGATCCCTCAGCATGCAGACTGATGCCTGTCCAACTGGTCTACAAGTCGCTGAGGCCTAGTATGAGCTGGGGTACTGCCTCCCTCCTCCCTGGGACCTTTCTGCAGACCACAGCTAACTGCTAAAACTCATCGCGGATTGAAAGAGTCAGCGGATGCACCTGGTATGGGTGAGTGAGTTCGATGGACTGCTCCCAAGATGGCTGGGGATCGGAAGTGCTTGCTGGGTGAGGCAAGGGGGCTTGTTCAGCCTGGAGAAGAGCTTTCAAGAGTACCTCAGGGCCTGGGAAACCTACTCTGCCACCATAGCTGACCCTGCTGGGAGCCAGAGGTTGGGCTAGAGGCCGCCGGAGGTCCTGCCTTGCCTCAGCGAGCCTGTGATTCCTTCCGCTCCGACTCTTCTCTTGCTGGTGTTAGGGAAAGCACTGAGGTTCCGTGGGACCATGGAAGTACATCAGACACAAGCACGATCTGCCCTGGGTCCTGCTTTGCTTCACCTCTTAGTCTCTTTCTCGCTCTTTTCCCCCGTCTAAGTTCTTCCCTCTTGCCATCCACATAGCCTTGCCTCCAAACAGCCCGTCTCTGTTTGCCCTTTCCCCACAGGGAAAGGTTTTGCTTGTCTTGAACCCTCCTCTGGTGTTTTTGAGATGCCTTTGAGATGGTAATTCCTTCCTTGGCCAGCAATGCCATTACACTAGCACTGCCTGCTAGTAGTGGTGCTGTGCTGCAGGTAGTTCTGCCCGCTGTTATCTTGTCAGAGGCACCACAAAGTGTGGGTGAGCCATCTGCGCACACACATGAACAGCTGACACCAAGGAGCTTCCATCTGGTGGAATCCTGAGAAGCCCGGGGATTTGGCCAGTGGCACCTTCATGAGGTTTTACAAGCAGAAGGGGCAAGTCATGGGAAGAGGACTGCTGTGCATCAGGGCAGGCTGGGACCTGACAGGCTGAGGAGTGGCAAGAAGGGCCTGGGTGTTACAAGGGTGCTGTGGGAGCCTGTGGTGTGCACCCGGGGTGCATAAGGCCAGATACGCACGGGTCTGTATTGGGAGGAGGGTGGCTGTGCAGACAAGGGGAGTTGCTATGCCCCTTGACTCAGCACTAACATGTCTGATTTGGGGGCTCCCAGGAGCTTTCCTTGGCAGTGGGAAACAGCATGAGAAGAGGAGAGCCACAAAGTGCAGCTTAGGTAGTTTGTGAGGATGAAGAAACGTCGCCTGAAGGGTGGTGCTTTGGTGTAAGAGGTCCCCCTGAGGGAGTGAGTGTGTCATCATCCCGTGGCTTTGTGTTTCGAGGAGCAGCCAGTAAGAGGGAAGAGACATCAGTGAAGGCAGGGAGATGCCAGGGTGAGAGCAAGGTGGGGAAGCAGGCTAGCGGTCTACAGGGACACACGCACAAGAGGCATGGGGCAGCATAGGGCAGCCTGTGCTGGAGACAGCAGAGGGCTCTGGCAAGGCTGAAAGCCTCCATCGGAACTGAGGGCTTGGTCCCCTCGGCTAGGGCTGTTGTGTGTGCCACCAGGGCCGACCAGGAGACCGCGGCCTTGCCGCTCTCTTGCCCCACTGGGCAGCCTGCAAGGTGTTGTGTCCTTGCCCTGCACTCGCCATTGCACGCCCCCACCCTCACACTGCCCCCAGGAAGAGCCTTGAGCAATGTGCAATGGAAAGGATCTCCCTTCCCAGGGGCTGGGTGTCCGTGCCTGGCCATTTTGCTTGATGAAACACAGGAAGAGGTTATGTGGTGTCAGAGCCACCTGCGCATTTCCTCTGTCTGCCTGTGATTGGGGATCACAATGTTCTGCTCTCATCAGCCCCCCTTGTTGCTAATGGCCTTCAGGGGGACCCATTCACGCTCTGCAAACCTTTGGGCTGGGCTTCTGACTTTGACTTCTTGACCATTTGGTTCAATCTGCTCTCAGAAGCTGAGTCCATGCACTCAGCACCAGAACCCCATGGGGCTCATTAAAATGCAGAAAGCCCTGATGAACCACCGCTCTCCCTATAATTTTCTTCAAGGCTTGTACGGCTAAATGCAGAGGTTTGGGGAGTGTCCCAGCTGAAAGACAGTCTTCCCTAACACGCCCGTCTTTCTGCTTCTAGTGTACTTTCTTCTCCACCTTCTGCTTCTGCAGCTTCTGCTGCTGCTGCTTCTGCTTCTTTTTCAGCTTGCAGAATAAGGGAGAGCAACATTCTCCAACTGGTATGGATCCAGGGTGTCTCCTCATGAAGTCAGGACATGCCAAAAAGCACTGTCCTGGAGATGAGACACTGTATGTGTTGTCCAAAATCTGGGTTCTGTTACCCGGTGTGCAAGCAACCAATAGACACACAGGGTCGAGATGTTTGTTTATTTCATTTCTGCGCAGAGATGGGTGCTAGATGATAAATCCACAACGCTGGCACACTTTCTCCCCCTCTCATTCTTGATTTATACACGCTTTTCAGGGAGTACTTTATACAAATCTTTCTATTGGTTACAGTTTCATTACATCAGGTAATCGCTCTGCGCTTGTGCTTTCACATTCCTGTTAATTAGCATTGGAAGCGAAGAAGAGGTTGTAACATCATTATCTTGTCATTTCCATCTCATTATTCATTTAGGGGTGTCTAGTTTAATATGTTAATAAGCCTTAATGAACCTAAGGTGACTTCTGGGTTACTCTGACGTTTTTGTCTTACCTCCCCCTCGCATTCTTCAAAGTGCTGTGGTTTCATCAAGGTTATTTAGCCAGAGCTCGTTATCCTTTGCAGTACTGTTTTTCTTTCTGCCTTGTCCTTGAGTCCTGTTAACTATTTGCAAGGTTTTTTCACAGGATTTCTCCAACATTAGTGCTGACTTGCCAAAGCGGATACCCGGCCACCGGGAACCTAAGTGGCAGAGCGGCAGGGGCGCGGGCGGCTTCTAGCCCTGCTCGTGCCGCAGGTACTGAGACTGCATTGCCGGGTCACAGTGCTGCGACATGGGGGCCCTGGGGCCGCGCTGCAGCCTCCCTGCTTGCTGTCTGCCGGCCCAGCATTGGCACAAGGCCCCGGGGCTGCCAGCCCTGCTGCAGCCCCTGTGCCCAGCACCACAGGGCAGCTGCGTCTCCTGCTGCGGGGCCATGCCCAGGCCATGCCCCAGGACGCCTGCGGGCCCCTTGCTCTGTGTCAACGCGCCCCACGCTGCCCCAGGCTTGCCCCAGGTCACTGCAGAAAGGGCAAGAGTCCGCTCCCATGCTGCCATTGGGAAGTGGCATCCCTGTGCCATGGCACCCCCTCCCCAGGCCAGGGCCTATTGCTGAAGGGGCCAAACCTCTCAAGAGCGCCCTCAGAGGTGTCCCGCCCAGAGCATCCCCTGGTGTCCAACAGGACCTTGAAGACGGGCCAGCCTTTTGGTGCCTGTTCCATCCTAGCAGAGGCCTATCCTCCCCAGGGCCAGGACACATCCTTGGGGCCTGCACCCGACACTTGCTTCCTCTGCTAGACACCAAGCCAGCATTTCAGAGCTCTTCTCGGTGCCACCAGCACTGGGCACGCAGCACCCTGTCTTCTGCCCTGTGAGGATGAACACACACCGCTGAACTTCCTGGCAAATGGGATCCTGCCCAGTGTGCAGTGCTGCACAGATCACTTGTCCCTGCACATGCCCAGCTCTCTGTGGCCCAACATGTCCATGTCGCCAGGGGTGCAGTCATGGTCGCAGTTGAACACAGCACTGCAAACTGTTAGCCCCTGCAGGGTCATGGGGGACATGATGAGAACAGGACATGCACCTGATAGTCCTACACTGTGGCTACAGAGGGGACGGGGCACCCCATGTGCTTCCCCATCTCTGCATAGCTGCCAGCCCTTGCAAGCTGCCTGGGGTAAGTAGCTGTTAAGCATGCCTGCGGTGGCCCTACTCTAGCATGGCTTTCCTTGGTGTGTCCTCCGGAGTAGACAGTCAACCCTCTTCTCCATTTCCTTGCATGGGAACTGAGCCAGGGGCAGCTGTGCTCACTAGGATTCCCCAGGTCTCTGCATCCGCCAGCAAGCTCCGCTCAGTCTCCATACATCTCCCCTCCTGTGATCCCTCACTCAGCAGCCCCCAAAAGTGCCCAAGTCAAGGGATGCAGGCAGATCCCTGCCACAAACTGGTAGCAGCAGAGGAGAGCGACAGGCACCAACATCACGTCCATGTGCGTGCAGCTCTGCGCTGACTCTGTCCTGGGGTCCCTGCTGGCAGCTCCAGATATCTCCATGCATCTCTGTAACACACCATCCTCTCCATTCCTCTTTCCGGGCCCACCTCACCTCAGGGCAGGTCTCTATCGTCCGGGCAGGGCTGACCTCCACCCACGCAAGGATGCGGAAGGTGCTCCCGCCCTAAGAAGCAACCAGCAGAGATCATGCTGTTTGTAGGAAGGCAGAGCTATGCTTTGACACGGGGTCACACAAGCATATGCACATGGAGATGAGACCACATGCATTCTCATGTAGAGTTACATGCAGGTGTGCACACATGCATTTGCACATGCACGTGCACAGGGGCACACACACACACACTGGGACAGTGCACACAGGTTCACACCTGTGCTCATACCACCACGTACGCATGCCTATTCACACAGCGACATGCAAGCCGTGAGTTTGCACTGCTGTGGAAAGCACCTCCTGGCAGCACTTTGCTCAATCTGGAGTTGGTTCTGCAGGCAGCACACAGGGCAGAGCTGCTGTCCCATGTACCCAACAGGCTCGAGTCAACCTTTGCTCTTTGGAAACAGCCAAATACTGTCAAGAATGGCAGTGGCAGGGAAACACTCCAGCATTGTGTCCTCACACCAGGGTCACCACTATCCCCAAATCACCTGCCTCCTGAAAGCTCTGATCTGCATCAGTGCAACAGCAAGAAGCATTCTGCCTTCAAAGTCATTTCTCCATGGCTTCTTGCTGCTTTTAATCACAGATTGCTGAAAGCCTGAGGTGGGCAGGAGGTTTGCAGGCCTCTAGTCCACCCCTCTGCTCTAGGCAGGGCTAACTCCACACAAAGCAGGCTGCTCAGGACCTTGTCCAGCTATATGTTGAATCTCTCCAAGGACACAGGGCTCCCGCCTCTCTGGTGCCTCTCCCAGGGCTGCACCACTCTCAGGCACAAGAATAGTTTCCTTTCTACCAGTCCTAATTCCCTCAGGGGCACCTCAGGCCAGCTGCCTCTCATGCCTTCACTGAGCACCTCTAAGAAGTGTCTGCCTCCATAGCCTCCTCCGGGTGCTGGATCACTGTCTTAGATGCCCCTTCATTATCCCTTCCCGAGACAGGACAAATTCAGCTCCTTCAGCCTTTTCTCCTACGTTGTGTTCTCCAGCCCTGACCATCTTCATGGGCTCTGCTGCACTTGCTCCAGCTTACTGGCAGCTCTCATGGTCCCTGCACAGGGCACTGCATTCCAGATGTGGCCTCACTGTTGCCACCTAGGGGGGATTCATCTGTCTCAACATCTCTGTGAGAAGACTTCTGGGAATAGTGGAAGGCTCCGAGACTCTCTGTCCGAGAGAGGCCATCAGCCAGGTCTGACACACTGGCCAGGTGATGCCGGGTGGCGGCTGCAAGCCATGTCCACACTGGCAATGCTCGAGGCCAGCCCAAGCTCTTCCACAAACCAGCTTGCTAATTTCTAAAGCACTTTGCCAAAACCACTGCAAACTCATCCTCTCTCTCATGCCACCCATTGAAAAAGCTAAGATCCTGCCCCAGTGCACCAGGCCATCTCCACTCTGGCCACGCAACAGGCCTGGGGCAGCTGCCACATCTGAAAGTGCCCCACCAAAGTCATGCAGTTGCCTCAAAAGACGAAAGGCTGAGAGAGTGCCTCTCCTCCGGGACGGAGCCTAGCATCAAAGGCACATTCCTCTTCCCGCTTCTCACTTGTAGAGTCTGGCAAGGTTCAATCTGTTTCCCGCAAGCTTTAGGGCAATACAAAGCTGATCTGCCCTCTGCTACAAATAGCTGCAGCTGGCAATAATAGCCCTGGCAAATAGTGAGGTGAATGTCAGAGCTTCCCTTGACCTGATCTGAGAGTGCCCTCTCCCACCCTGAACATCCAAAACCACAGAGGCCTGACACTGCTTGTCAGGGCAGGCAGACCATAGCGCGCCTGCCTGGCTAAGGCCATAGGGCCCTGCCTGGTGCTACGTGCCAAGCTCCGCTGAGCCTGCCGCACTGCACTGCAAAGGTGACCTAACATGCAGTTCCAGTGTGGTTGGGACGGAGCTATGGTTGCCTCATCAGGAGCCAAGGACAGTGCTGGGCCTGGAGGAGGGAACACAGGAGTCCCCATGCAGGCAGCGCAGACCACCACACAGGACAGCTTCCTTTGCTGGGTCCATCTGGATGAAGGAGCAGTTGGGAAGCCCTTGCAGAAAGTCTGCTGCTCATCTACTGCTCCAAGAGGCCATCCAAAGCAAGCAAGACAAGAGAAGGGAGAAAGGAGGGTCGGAGCCTCACCTCGGCCAGGGCTGGGGGGGGGGGAGCAGACGCGGGGGAGGGGGTGGTGGGCTCTGTACACCCCAACATCCCACACCTTGCTTGGTGACTGTGTCACGCCCTTGACTTTGGTGAGGACAGAGCTCTCCAGCTGTCTCCCATTCCTGGTAGCCCTTCTGAAGGATGAACACAGATGTATAGGGAAAGGACAGGAAAAGGAGCTCTCAGTGATCTCCTCGCCTCTGGGATCCAGAGTGCTGCATCCGTACTAGGTGATACTTGGTGGGAATGGTTCCTGTTGCAACTTTTGTATCCGTACTACGTGATACTTGGTGGGAATGGTCCGTGCTGTAACTTTTGTGTGTCTAGAAAACTACCGCTGTGTTAAGCAGGATACAAATAAGTAACTAAGAAGGTCTTGGAAATCTGTGAGAAAGAACAGCGGTTATTACATAGAGATTTGGTGGCTCCCAGCCACAGAATAACCATGAGAAGCAGTCAACAAGAAGGTCTCAAGTTGAAAAGTAATGAAATAGTGACCTCCAGAGTCAGTGGCCCCCGAAATAAGTCTGCACACGTACGCAGTGTCATAGCCCGGTTATGCAACTGGGGCGGAGTTGGGCTAAACTCCCTGCACTTGCTGGGCCCACGTGCCGGGACTTCCGCCTACCATGAATAACCATAAGTACCAGAATTTTTCCAAAGGAGAGGGTGGCTGCTTCACAACAGAGGGCTACGTTGCCTCCTCGGGGACACCCGAAAGGATTGTGCCTGCCAGCAATCTCTCTTTCATCATGCAGAAGATCGGGACAAGCATTGGAGTGGTTCTTCTCAAGATTTCCCTCGGGTCGGTCTCTTTGTAAGTATTTACTAATAAACTGCTTGCTGCTGAAGAGTGCATGTGTGAGTGTGTGTGTGTGTGTGTGTGTGTGTGTGTGTGTTAGTGCTGGCTTGCCAAAGCAGACACTTGGCCCCCCGGAACCAGAGTGGAACAAGTGCTCCCTAAACCATCTGTGGGCACCAGCACATGGGGCTAGGAGTCACTGGGTCCTGCTGCCATGTGAAGTATTTGAGGGCAGCAGGCAGGATGGGAAGGGCTCTGCTGGGCTACTTTGTTCACAAGGCACCTGTCATCCATCTCCTGCAGCTCTGGAAGTCCCTGGGATCTGGCACTGCAATGCTCCAGCTGCGCCTCCTCTTTCCTATCCCTCTGCTCCACTTCCAATCACACTTCTAGGAGATCATGGTATGGGGCAATATGTGGGCAAGGAGGTAATCTCAGAGCCACCAAAGGCAGGCAGAGTGGACAGACAACTAAGAGAGAGCTGCCACACTCGCCTTGCCCTGTACAGCAACACATGCCCACGGTCTCTGCTGTATCTCGCCCGGCCTGCAGGCATGGCCCCTCCGTTACCTGGTCCCAAGCAGCTTCTGGAGAGCATAGGCTCCAGCACAGCTGCTTTGTGGCACAGAAGAGGGTGGAGGTGGTGGGCGGGGAGTCGTGCCAGGGCAAGCACCAACACCCTGCTCTCTCTGGCTGCCAGCAGAACCTGCTAATCTGGGCTTTGCACAGCTCAGGAAAGGTGAAAGTATCCCAAAGGCAGGGATGGGATGAGGACAGCGTCAGGTCCTCAGTGCCACAGGGGAGCCGCGGCAGCCACCTCAAACAGCCCTTGCCATGCTGATCTGCACAGGCAAGCAGAGCGCCCCAGCAGGGCAGTCTCAGGAGAGCCAGCCTCCCTGGCCTGAGGTTTGCACCTCACGGCTACCTTGCCCACGCAGGGCAGGCCTTCGCGGTTGGCAAAAAGCACAGGCAGAGCTCTGCCACCCACTTCCTTCAGCAGCCAAGCATTACCCATCTCCTGCAGACGTAGAAATCCCTGGGATCCAGCACTGCCACGCTGCAGCCGTGCTATCCACAGGTGTGCATGCCAGGAGAAGCTCTGCAAGCTGCTCAGGCAGGACTGGCTGGCTTGGGCACAAATCAATGAATAAACAGCCAGAAAGCACAGAGAGATGAACTTGTGCCAGATGGGCCGAAAGGCACAAGTTATCACTGGGTTTTTCACTGGCTATTACAGGGGAGCTGCTCGCAGGAGGCCAGATGTGGTGGCAGGACGCACACATACCGGGGAGGAAATGGTGAGGGCAAAATCTCCAGCACAGCTGCAGTACACAGGCATAAGTGTCTCCTTCACACCATGACACTTCTTGCACACCTAGAGGCAAAGGGGTTTTAGCTGGGATAGCAGACAAGGCTGAGCAGCTCAGTCCTTTGACAGGGCTCTCTGGGGACACACCACTGACACCAGGTCAATGGGTCAAGCCTCAGCCAGCCAGCAAAAGGCTGCAGCTATGTGCAGAGAAGAAGTGGAGAGCACTCGAGCCAAACTCTCCTCATCATATCCCCACTGCATCACATCAGTCACAGAGGTAAGGTTGGGCTGCTCTGGTTCCAAGGAGCAGAGAGCAGCCTCAGCCCTCCTGCTGCAGCCTGCCACATCAAGGGCAGGCTCCTGCAGCACGGCAGCCCAGCACTCACCAGGTCCTGCAGCAGCAAGGCCATTAGCTTCTTCTGCAGCGCTTCCACCAGTGCCATTTCAATGGAATCCGAGTCATACTGGGCCTGGCATTTGGAGCATACCCAACTGGGCAGCACTGACCCATCCGAGGGGCAGAGAGAAAGGAGATGAACACAAGTGTGACTCTTCCCAAGAGAAAGCATGGTGCAGCCTCAGCCCTCGCAGCCTAACAAGAGCATTCTGAGAGCCCCGAGTGCCAGGAAGCCATAACCAATTTCGGGAGGGGATAAAGCATCAGCCAAAGCACCAGCACACCTCAAACTGTCACAGGCAGCTAGGAAAGGGGATGAACAGAAAATAACCCTGAAGGCAGGTTTATCACTGTCACGGAACCTTCAAAGCAAAAGGATTGAGAGAGAGAGAGAAAGACGGACAACATGTGAGTTCACGACAGGCTGTACCTGCGAGAGAGCAGGGTCCTTGCACAGGTCCAAGTCCCTGCAAAAATTGCAGTTCCTGCGGATGACTTCAGGGAGCACATAGGAGCGGCAAGGGACCCGAAACTGGGCTTCTTCTGAGAACTCACCTACCTCAATGAGGCGCAGCAGGTCCCAGCGCAGTTTGTTTACTTGGTTAGTTATTCTGGCATCCAGGGACAACACCTACAGGAGAAAGTGTTAGGGAAGGCCACCAGCAGAGAAGACGGTCCTCACGGGGACTCACTCTGATGCGAGTGCTAGCTGGGCAAAACAAACTGATTGTAGAATTGCAACAGATTCTTTTTTAAAAAAGAAAAAAAGAAATAAAAACATGGCCCACCCCACTAACCTTGCAGACGTATTTGATGAACTCTAGAGCTGGGTTGTTGAGTGGCAAGTAGGAGCCAGGTAGCACTGGGAACATGTCTGAGGGCTCAGTGGCATTATGGGAACCAGCTATCTTCTTCTGGATCTTCTGAGTGATGGTGAAGAAGCTCTGCGTGAGCTCGTTGGCCACGTAATCCAGTGAGAAAGTGATCATACTTGGAGAGGAGGAGCAGAGAGAGCTCTTGAGCCATATGGAAGCATACGGGGACAGCAAGGTGGGCAGCTCTCTTCCTGCTGCAGGACTGGCCCAGCAGTGCTGCTCACAGCTCTCCCATGCATAACTGTGGCTAACCGTACTCACCAGGCATGGCTCCCGTCTCTCCCAATGCCTCCTGGGACACCTGGCTCGTGGCCCTCCTCTTGATGGGAGCGCTCCCAGGGGCATTGCACCGCAGCTCCTCCTTCATGCTGTGGTACACAGCCACAATGTAGGCTGCAGAGACACACAAGAAAAGCTCCAGATGCAGTCCACGATGGGAGAGTGGCACAAGCACTACTGTGCTTGTCGACTCTCCTGGGGCACCAATGACTAATCAGGAACTAGTGACCTTCTTCCCCTCTCTGAGAGAATTCACACTGGTGCTGAAACCACCCAAACAATGATATTTACAGACACGGAGGTGCTTCCTTCTGTACCACATCCAGCACAGTGCAGTCTTTGACTGTAAGGGGTTCTTTGGATCAACATCAGAACCTCCTCAGTAGCACAGAGAGCTTCAAGAAGCTGTGGGGAATGCTGTGCATATGGCTTGGGCAGCAGCAGGGTGGGGATAGCTCTACTCACCAGAGGTAACATTCAAAGGAGGACCAGGTGAGCAGTAGACTGCACTCACCAGACACAATCATGAGGAAGCAGTTCTGACAGGAGGCAGCCTGGGGGAGAAACTGCACAATGTTCCAACTATTCTCTAGCAAGTCTTCCACATTTGCTTCTCCATCCTCCTCCTCTTCTTCCTTGTTCTCCTCTTCTTCCTCACTGTCCTCATACAATACTTGACTCTTGCTAGTGTCCTGCTGGAATGGAGCACAAGCCATCCACAGGCTTTCGGTTGGTGATGTCATAGCAATTCCCTATATCCAAACCAATAGCTTCATGCTCAACTCAACCCACAGCACCCCTGTCTCTGCAGGACTGAGCACTTCCCATCTCTTACCTCCCCAGAGTGGACGCTAGGATGCACTCTTCCCTTAATACCTTCGTAATTTGCTGGATCCATGCAGAGCAGGAATCCCCAGCAGTGGCAGAAGGAAATAGGCAGAGAGTGGAAGATCTCCTTTGAGTGGATGCTGGAGGGAAGAGACTGCAGTCACACAGTGTTGGCATCTTCCCTAGCTAATAACCTTCTCCATGGGAGGCAATGAGGAGCAGGTGATGTTTGCAAGAGAGCAGTTCACTTCTCACGTCCAACCATGCTTCAGCAAATGGACTCAGTACAAAAGGCTGCAGAGCAGTCATTAGCAGAACTAAGGGCTGCAGAGGAATCATACCCAAGATTCAACTGCCTGTTGTGTCAAGATGCCTGTCTTAGCAGCCCACACATCATAGCTGGGATGCTAAGAGCTACCAGAGTATAAGAGACTGGGTAGAGCGCAACTGCTCACATTCTCCTGAAGGTCTCTTTAGATTGAATCATACAGATATTTTTGGAATATTGCCCCATGCAGCACAGTTAAGGGACAGATCCCTACTCTGGGCATGATGGCACAAGAACCAGGTGACCTTGTCCCCTTTCTTCCAAAGCTAACTTTGCAAGAAATGCAGTGCTGAGGACCAAGAAGAGGCAAGAATCAGCATCCTCCTTCCACACCTTGAGCCATGTCTTAGCTCAGCCTCCAGAAGATT
The DNA here is from genome assembly GCF_028389875.1 of Rhea pennata. Lineage (NCBI taxonomy): Eukaryota > Metazoa > Chordata > Aves > Rheiformes > Rheidae > Rhea > Rhea pennata. The sequence continues at coordinate 36,985,730 of NC_084670.1, read as the reverse complement.
TTCTCCAGGCCTGGCTTGCTGAGCGTACCCTTTGGCAGCCAAGTGTGCCCCACCTGTTGATGATGTACTCCATGTAGCCGATGGCATCCTCAATTCACCGTTTCTTGGTGCACAAGATGATCTGGTTGAAGTTGGCATAAACCACTGAAGAACCAAGACGCTTGAACTCAGCCACTAACGGTCAAGCAGAACACAGGATCTGGAGGCAGCAGGCTGGAGGAACTGCTGCTGTTTAGCTGCCATTAAACAGGGAACAGCAAACCACAGCACAACATACAATTCAGGAAGGATGTGCTGCTCCAGCACAGCCAGTAGTCAAATGCCTAGGTCTCGCCATCTAAGGGAGCTCCAACCACAGGATGGCAGGCACTCCAACAAAAGTTGGACCAACTATGCATCTGCAAGTTACTGGGCCTTTCCAGAGGTTGTGCCACAGGTGCTCAAAAAGACGCAGCTATGGGTACCAATAGAGTCCCACCCATGGCTATGTCCGTCTGCTCCACGCACAGGGCATGGCAAGCTCCATTTTCACTTACTGTAGGAAAAGCTTCTTCATCATGTTGTGCAGAGGGCGATGCAAAGCTGGGTTATAAAGCAGTGAGGAAGGAGAGCAGAGCCAGCGGTAAAAACGAATCACCTGGTTGTCTGCATAGATGTTGGGATACTGTGTGATCTCCTTCACCCAGCTCACCACCATGCTCTTCAGAATCCTGCCACGGAGCAGAGATGAGCATCACACCAGGCACATGAGCCCTTCCTCCTTTCACACACTGACATGTTTTCAGATAATGCTAGAGCAAGTGGCAACTCTGCCAAAGCAGAGATGCATTAGCTCTCAGCACATAAGCCACAGGGCAAACATGTGCCTCTATGACCTTGTGGAGATGAAAAGAGAAACAGGAAAGGGCAAACTCTTCAAAAGCATCTCCTCACATATGCTGGCTGAGCCACTAGGGAGAGCTGATCCTCAAGCCTAAAAGGGAGGATGTCAACAGACAAAGCTGGGCTTCGCCTCCTTCCCTCTGCCAAGCCAGCTGCCTGTTGTGCTTCAAGGCACCCCACAAACCACATGCTAGTAAGAATCTGGAGAGGCTAAAGCCAGCCAGTCAGCTGGGAAGGAGGACCCTGCCCTCTTGCAGGTACAGCCTGAGAAGCAGGACCCTGAGGGCATCAGGCAGGATGAAACAGATGCTCCATCTCATGCTGACCCTTACAGACATACCTGAAGGGGTTGGAGCACAGGGCAGTCTCATCATAGCTGGCTGGAATGTTGGCACCTTGGTTCCCTGTCACCATGTCTTCTAGAGATGCCTGCTGGATCACATCAAAACTGATCTTCACACAGGAACCTCCTTCCATGTCATTGATGTGATGGGACTGTAACACTGTGTTTACAGCCAAGCTCTGAATATCCAGCTCCAGACACACTGTGAACAAACACAACCTGTCAACGGGCAAGCAGGGCAGAGAACCAGCAAGCACACAATCCCCTCTCCAGGTATGATGAATGTACCCACTTGCCAGGACTTTCCACAAGTTATAAGAGCTGTTTACAGGTGTTGCTGCATCTACCGAGTGCAACATCAAGATATTCATATCAGGAAATGGTGAAAGCCTGTATGGTACTGCAGCAGCATGGGAAACTGTGCTGCTCTCCAGACTGCCACGCACCTTGTATTACAGGCCTTAAAGGACACTTTTGGCACATGGCCAGACCTCTCCCCTCTACGGCCGTGATGCTATGTACGGATGGCCCCATTCACTGCACAGCTAAACAGCAGAGCACCTTCCAACAAAACTTGGATCTACTTCCCCTCCAGCGGCCACCAGCTTTTTCTGGAAACTGCAGCAGAGGTGCTCAGAACAACTATCAGTCAGCTTGTTTTGCATCACAGAAAGATTCATCCTAGCGACCACCAGAAGTGATCTTCTGAATGCTGCTATGAGAGGCCACAAACTAGAAAATAATCTGTACTTAAATGCCTACATGCATTTTTCTATTGCATACAGGACTCTCTATCCCCAGGAGATGCCAATTGCATATATCCTGTCCAGATCATCGCTCAACTTCTGAAGCTGTCAGCAACTGCAGAACTGCTCAGATACTCTTCTGCCACTGCAGCCATCCTTCTCCTGAAGAAGGAAGCACTTGAAGAGCACTTGGCTCGGCTCCCGCTCAGTGCTGTCCTACCTGTGGAGTAGCAGCCAGGGTTGTTTATCTCCACTGAGGCTCTCTCGTCAAACTCCGTAACTAAACGGTTGTCATCAGCCTCTTTACCCCCCAGCTCTGGGCGGGCCGTGGGTGAGAGCCACGCCAAATGGTTGTGGCGACAGAGGTGGTGGGAGAAAAAGAGGTCAGAACCAAAGGTAGACATGTCATCAGGGAGATTCCCAATGGGGATGTGGTAATATCTGAGGAAAGGAAAGAGGTACAGTCATCAGGGTAAACACATCAATAGAAGAACTGTGCCAGCATCATAGTTGCTTGTCCCAATAAGCGCAAGAGCACAGAAGGTGACAGCATCTGGCCTCATCTTGGCCTCAGGCTCCTGCAGTCTCCCATTCCCACCCAACCAGGAACAAAGTAACCTCCCTAGGGGAATGTGGCCATGGCAGCAGGTGGGCCCAGGATCTCTCACCAGGACTGGGACAGTTCCAGATACTGGGACACCTGCTGGCTTTCCTCTGCCATAGGGACCTGCTTCCCTTTATTTGCGACTGGAACCAATGGTTGAAGGGGCTTAGCAGCCCCCAAATCCTCTTGTCTCCAGTCTGGGAGCTGGGTGTTCCCCCCTGGTGCTGGTTAGCTAGGACCTGAGAGAAATGACAGCAGGAAGATTTGGGGGCTGAGGCCACAGTATCAGCAAGAGATGCCCATCAGCACAGCCAACTCCTTTCTCTCACTCTTATTACCTGTCTCTTGCCTTCAGAAGTGAAGAACTCATTAATTTTCTTTTGTTTGTACACATCATTCTTCTCTAGGAGTTTCTTGTGCAGCCAGTCGGGATGCCGGACCCATGGGACAGGATTCTTTACCTGAGGAATATTGTCAAATCACACATAAGCAGTCCCCAGAGCCAGTGCCCTCTGCCTTTCCTCCCGTCACCACGGACCTGCAGCCCTCCTGTCCTTTCCCACCTCCATACCTGCTGCAGTGCTGCAGCAAGAGTGATGATTTTCTGCATGGTGTTGCCTAGTCTCTCAATATAGTAGTCCCAGTCCAGAATCTGGGCAAGACACACAATAGTAGACAGTGAAGTAGATGGAGTAGAAAGGTGCTGCTCTGGGCTCCGCTGGGTGATGCAGGGACCAGCATTTCTCCTTGCTTGCAGCACTCTCCACAGCACTTCACTTTGTGACAACAAGTAACTGCTGCCCACATAGTGCCTCCCGAGGGAGGAGCTGCAGCCTAGTGCTGGAGAATCAAAGGCTGTGCTGCTCCATAGGGGCGTTCAACTCACCGCCCGCATGCTGAAGTCCTGCAGTGAGGGGCTCTCCAGCCATTTCCAGAGGTAGTGCTTCCGTACACTGGGCTCTGCTTGGAAGATGGCAAGTGGGATGGCCCTGGAGAAGATAGGGAAGCACCAACCAGCAGCAAGGTCACTGGCAGCACAGCACCCCATCTTCCCAGCCTGCACACACCTCTCTGGGCTTCTCCTCTCACCCCTCTCCTATGCCAACAAACAGCAGGCAATTGCACAGCATTACTCACCATTACAGTCTCTTTTATGGTCTAAACCAAGCAATCACTTGGTCATGCCACATCAATTCACCCTGCCATTCCCTTCACATCCTCCCAAAAGTCCTGGCCCCTCAAGACAGGTTTACTTCTCTGTGACTGGAGACCCTTCTGCTTTCTTAGCAATGACAAACCGGCAGCTTAGCCCTGCATCCTTCACCATCTTGGCTCCCAAGAATTCTGCCAGACGCTTGGAAGTGCTGATGCAAGTGGATTTCTGCTCCCCGGAGTCTTCTAGCCTGTGAGACATGGAACGGTTCTCTGAGATCAGCTCAAACAGCTCTCAATCAGGCATGTTGGCAGCCTGAAAAAGGGAACAAGGAAAAAAACCTCGCTATCAGGAACCTAATGATCAAACCTCGTTGCTATCATATACATGGAACATTTAAACTGATTGATATGGCTCTCTTTATGAGGAATTTGTGAATAATCTCTGCTCCAGTTGCAAACATGACCTATGGAATATAGAGATCACGGACATGAGATCTGCATCAGAACTCATGCTGTGAATGCAATGCTTTGAAATGATGTTGTATGGCAAACTCTTAGTGGGCCCAGCTCTGTAGTGCCAGATGCAAAATACAAAGGGGAAGTGCTCCCAATAAACTCCCAAGCAGAGCAGTTGCTCCGGCTTTTCATCTCTCCTGCTCCCCAGTTTGAGGCTCTGTTTTCTGATATTGTCTCTGCTCCTGCTGGTTATTTTAAAGCTAATCTCTTCTGGGCTCCTCAATTCTGCAGGCAAATGGCTCTGCCATCCTCTGTCTCAGTGAGTGGCTCCAGAGAAAGTCCTTGGTGGAAGAGGACCACCAGGCTACCTCTGTGAAAGAGGTGACTGGAGGACAACACTTACCCACAATTAAGTGGTAACAGCTGAAAGAAGTGCTGTAATAACAGGTCTGGTGCTAAAAGACCCTAAAGAGCAGCCCTAGAGAATCAAAGGGGCAGAAATTACAGGCAAACAGCCATCAGAGGCACAATGGACCAACCATTCTCTTCAGACAAAGCCCATACTCCCTACAGTGTTAGGGTAGCTTTGACATCTCTTCTCTGGCCCCAGCCTGGGAAGACAAACATGCAGGGGATGCATATCCTGCAAACCCTACACTCACCTTGTAGGTGAGGAGGTACTGGTTGTGCCTCCAACCAGTAATCAGCCACCTTGGCTACAGAGGCAGAGACCTCCTCCAGTGTGGTGCCTTTCAGAAAGGGCTCAAATACAGAAGACTGGAATATCTTCACCAACTGCAGCTCTCCCTGTCGCTTCACCTCAAACCCTTTCAGTTCAGCCAACGATCCATCTTCACTGAAGACTGCATACCTAGGATATAGAGCTTGTGCAAAACTTGGCCTATGCCATGGAACACTTCTCCCAGGATGCTGCTTACTACCCTCCTGCCAAAGTACTTCTAGTATTGCCAAACCAGGCAGCCACCAGGTAAGTTCATCCAAGCTGTAGGGCTCTGTACTAGCAGGATCTAGGCATATTTACACAGCTAGAGGCAGTAACATTATGAACTACTTCAACTCCAGCTGCAAAAGCACATCATCCTCTGCCCCCAACTTGCCAATACTAATTGGCAAAATGTTCTTAAATGCACACAAATAAAGGGCAAGAAGTGAGAGTCAGGGTGAGAGGAGTAGAGAAATGGAGTGAGGTACTAGGAAAAGCCTTATAGAGGAGAATCAAGCTTTGTTTGGAAAACAGGAGGGGATGCTGGCAAAATGGACTCAGAGGAAACTGGACATCGCTATTCAAACAACTATGACAACAGACTGTCCTCTTTTTTTCTGTTGTGTTTCTTGGATTTCACATACCTTTCAATTATTTGTATGGCTCAATACAACCATCACAGGAAGCTTCAGTGGAACAGAGGTGAGACTCAAGCATACATTACTTTCTCACCCCTCCTCCAGGCAGCCTTTTCTTCCTCAGCTGGCAGTGGTTCCTGCCAGCCAGCTCCACACTACTGCTCTTTCCACTTTGAGAATGAACAAGAAATAAGTGCACTTGCTGACATCCCCAAATATCACAGAAAAAAAATCAAGGGCCTCTGAGATAAGACTCCTATGAACAGAGTTCATTCAGTGCTTGACATCATCTTGACTTCTGCAACAGACTCCCTTGGCATGCAAAGGCACTCACAGTGGATGCTGGAGTTCATCCAACAGAGACATTCAAGCAGAAACAAACATAGTCTTGTAAGAGCAGGGAGTGCTAGAGGACAGTGACAGTATTTTTTGAACCCAGACCCAGGTCTGTGGGCAGTCCTCTCATGATTGCTCGTGCTCGTATTTAAGGAGGCAGCAGGAAAAAGTCAGTGAAGTCAAGTGCAATTGCTTTTCTAGAACATGATGGCAACGGCAAGATCCATTCCTTCCCTTAGATGGGGATTAAAGTGGAAACCTGTGGGAAAAGTGTTACTAGAGGTCTGTAAATTTGAGAGGGACAGACAGAGATTAGTGAATTTAAAGAGAAAATATAGAAAGAAAAATCAAAGTTTGCCTGTGCACCTCAAAACCAAACAGGGAGACCATGACTAATCAGGTAGTTTGAGAAGTGCTGTTTTACTGTTATCGTCAGAAATTTACTGTCAGAGTGTGTCAATTAAGGCCAGGGCATAGCTGGATTCAAAGACTGATCTCATGCAAGGAACTTGCCGTTTAAAGACAGCATGATCTCGGTGGTATGCAGCAACAAGCAAACCAAACATGCTGCCAGCTCCAGAGGACTGGCAACACGGGGCAAGGACTAACATGCCTCAAATGTATTCAAGGAAGAGGACCCTCAATCCCTTACTCTGGGGAAATGGTGATTTTTCAAGCTTTGAACTCTTACCTTTTCTTCAGCTTCTTGCCCTCCTCCTTGGACGCTGGGAGGATCTTGGCCAAGGCCAAGGATGGAGGGCCCATCCACTTCAAAGAAGATGCTGTTCTCTGAGCATGTGACATAGGTGAGAGAGGCTGGGTCCGCCAGCTCCTGGTACTCATCATTTGTGAAGCCTTCCTGCCGGCACAGCCCCAACAGAATAGCCTCACTCAACAGCTCAGCTGATTATACGAGCAGACAGCCCCCAGATACATCATCCTGTCTGAAGGGATCACTGACGGCCTTTGTTCCTTCCGGATGATGGGAAAGATCAATCCCTCCTCTCCTGAGGGAACATACTTTATTCTCTGCTAAGATAGGGTAAGTTAGCCTGATCCCTTGTGACCAAGCAACTCTTTGGAAAGCTACAAAACAATTTAGCAGGTAGGACTCAAACATGTGACTTGAAGAAAAGTGCAGGAGACTCTGAAGTCACTTCTTTTGGCTTATAGCCATAAATGGCTGAGCAAGCAGAGCATGGGACATTGTTCTTGTCTTGACTCCTGCTGCTTCTGGCAGTCTATGCACAGAAGCACACACCAACCCTGGTCTCTTACACTATACCCTCCCTGCTATACCAGAGTCTCTCCTTCCACTCAAATGCCAGTTTGAGCTATGGGCTGTGCAGGGCAGAGAGTAGCTGTGTAGCAAGCAAAGCTGTCAGCCCCAACATCCTGCTCATTACACAGGGGGCCAGAGACAAAAGAGAGGCTGTCCTCTGGGCTGAAGCCAACTCCAAGAACAAAGATGCATACTCCACTGCCAGTAGAGCTACTCCATTCACAAGAACTGCCTGATTGGCTTGCAGGCCTACAGAAGGCTAAAACATTTTCTTCCCTTTCATTGTTTTTACCAGACTGTACAGCTGGCTGGTACAGATGCCAGACTCACCTTTACAAGGATGTTCACCATGGCACCTGGGTAGCAGATTGTCACCTTGGGCTTCTTTGCATTGGTTGACTTGATGACAAAGTTTTCTGGGAAGCTGTCAGGAAGGACACACCAAATCCCATCTCTATCCAGTTCTAGAGGTCTCCTAAGAACGGAAGAAAAAAAAAATCACCATCAGGAAGAGATTGGAAAATATGCCAAAGAACTGTTCTCTGTCCACAAGTCAGGCAGAGGCAGTGTCCTTTCTGCAAAGGAAGTCCTAGTCATACAACACCAGTTGCATTAATAAGCCGTGGCAATGTCAGAAATCTGCATCTCCAGAACACCAGAGCTTCCACTGATTAATCCCACATCTATCCCACTGCTCCTCTTCTCTGCCGGTCAAATTCTGCCCTTACCCATCTGCTCACACTACATACAGGAGAACCTTTCTTCCTCAGCTCAGCACATACTCACCCAATCTGCTCAATCAGCTCCCTAGCCTGTGTGATCATATTTGCTCCAGTGAAGCACACAATCCCAGCCATTTCTAGGGAGTACCAGTGAGCTCTGTGAATGGAGGAGGGACAGTCAAAAGGATGCAGTGCTACCTCTTAAGTACAGCTGCGGGGAAGGACATCAGGTCGTACAGAAAATAAAGTCTCAGGGAAAAAAGACAATCACAACAGCCCTTAGGAGAGATCATTTTCCTTTCCTTCCCTGTGATACTTCAGGAAACCGCACACCCTGAAGAATCACCTATAGACAAACCCTGCCATTCATTGCCAATGCTACAGGGCCTTGTTTAGCAAAAGTCCCTGCTAAGGGGACTAATAAATAAGAAGTCATTAGTAGGAACAAAAAAAAGTGTTACAGGGATCACCTATCATCCCCCTTGTGCTTCGGAAGCAGGTTAAGAAGGTGAGAGCCTCACTAGAACAGCTCTGGTTTACAAGGCTCCTTGCTGGAGGAGTCCAGCAATGACCGCAGGTGAGACTCACTCTTTACGCATGACATAGCCATAGAAAGAATTGAGGACACACTTGTGTGCCAGCTGCAGGGAGTCATAGAGGATTTCCATATTCTTGCAGTGCTTCACTTCAGAGGCATCGCCTGTCTCCACAGCGCAGACAGCTTTTTCTTCCACACCTGATGGCAAGAGGCAGAGTCAGGACAACCCTACATTCCACTACAGGCAGTATCAATAGCCAGATCAAGGCTATGAAGCCCCACCTCAATCCTAATATGACACTGTGATCCTAGAACAGTATCAGTTATTAAGATAATTCCTCTTTCTTTCTGCTCTTTCTTTTGCATTTGAGGGGGAAGCGTTGGGCATAGGCATCATGCTATATTAGGGAAGAGTCTTGCAGCATCAACTGTAACTCACACCCATAGTTAGAATTACCTAATCCCAGCAGAACTGCCATCCTACATCAATTCTGTCACACCACGTATCATGTTGTCAAGAGCTAAATGCTTGCAGCAAGAGATTAGATCTAGACTAACAGCAGAACCATTTCAGCAGAAAAGGCTTCCCAGCCACCTCTGTGATTCACAACAGAACTAGCAACAATTGCAAAGCAAACAGCTCTTTATGAAACTCTTCCAGAGACAGAGTCCCAGCGTCTTGTCATTTCTTTCAATATATTAGCAATTACATGTCAGTCTCCTCCCTCTGCCACAAGACTCCAAACATTTGAGAACTAGAACATGCTGCTTCTTTCTCCTAGAAGCAATCACTTCTTAGCCTAAGATCGTTTCTCTGCTTGTCTCATCTTTCTGTTTGAAAAGTACCCTACACTGAACACAAACCAGATCACAAAAGAGTTGAGCTGAGGATTTTCTAGATCCAGTAAAAGACAAAAAAACCCCAGCTGTTTTGTTTCCTAGCACTGAAAGTGATTGCATCAGAGAGATAGGAACCACTATGGCAGCAGCTGTTTAGGATTCAGCAGGGGAAAAACCTGCACTTGCACCAGAGCTGTCAGGAAAGTTAATATTTCGTATTGACCATAAAGATTGAGCAAAGCAATCCTTTAGGGTTCAAGTTTTCAGTGAGAGGTGAGGACCTTCTCGCTTTGGCAGGACAAATAAAACAGAAATTCAAGCCCAGCACCTCATGCAGTCCGTTGAACTCACAGCGACAGTCTCTGAAAGCTCGTACAGTGTCTACATAGAAAGAGTTCTCTCACTGGCAGACGGTGGTGACATGCTCCTCCCCTTGCTGACATGAATCTTCTCATAAGCCTTGCAGCAATAATCTAGTAAAGGGAATAAATAGAGAAAGCTTTCTCAGAGATCAGTGCCTGACTATGAATGGGAAGGATGAACACAATGGCATCGGGCAAACCACAGAGACCCACAGATCTGAAGCTTTCAAGGCACCAGTCTGAGAAAAATTCCATCAATGCAAATAAACACCATACCTAGGAAAGCAAGGAAGCAAACCCACTGCACAGGCAAGGGGAGGAAGATACTAATATGGGGAGAAACAGCACCTCTCGAGAGAGATGCAGAGGTGTGTGTGGAAAATGAATTGCCCATGAGGGCTCACCCACAAATTCAGCCTCTGCTCAGAGCCCCCACTACCTAGATGCTTCTGCTGAGCAGTATCACTTTAGGAGCAAAAAGTGAAAGGATATTGATGCATGCATTTCACTGTCATGCTTTAATTAGCGCTCATTAAAGAACAACAACAAAAACAAAAACAAAAACAAAAACCACCTTTCATGTGTCTCAGCTCAAATACATGGCTCTCAGTGAGAAAAGAGAAACACTGAGACAAAAACCAGCACTTGCCTCCTCCTCAAAAAACGTACAGGAATTGGTTGGGATCCTAGGGGAAAACTGTTGCAGCATAAAACTGAGATCAAATTCAGTCTGCACCAGCATGAACTAAATAGCCCCAGACCTGAGAGAGAAGTAATTAATGAGGTGTTTATAGTCTAGGCAGCAAAAACCTGCTCCAGATAACGCCATTTATTTTTACCTGCCAGTTGCTTCTTCTCATACTTGGCCTGCTGTTCACGGGAAAGCTCGTGGAACACCCGGGGTGCTCCACCTGGATACAGAGGAGGAAACTTCTCAGGCTCCAGTTGTTGCTGGATGTGGTGATACTCGCTGTGGCTTGCAGGCACTGCAAAGGAACAGCAACTAGGAGCTTTCCAGGGGAGGAACAGGAAGTGGTCTCTGTGTCTTCAGCTCACACTGCAAGCTCTATCCATGCTGCCATGCAACAGGGAACTTGACAAAGCAGACAGCAGAATTACACTTACTGAATTCTCCTCTCCACTGCCAAGTCATCCGGCACTGACGATTAGCACCTGGCTTGTTCAAGTCACAGGCAGCACACGTGGCCTCATCCACCATTGCTGAGAGCTGGACATAGGTCAGGCACACCCATGTTAGAGAAAACAGAACTGTCTCCAGTGACATATGCCAGAATGAACAGATGTTGGGTAGTAGAAGAACACAAATGTGAACATCACAGAGGTGATGTTCAGTAAATTCTCCTTTCTAGAAGCTTTTTAGAACACAAGTTACAGCAAGAACAATGACTATTCTTTGGAAGAAGCCAGCTAAAGCTATTGCTCTACCTTGGACAGACCTTTCGGCTCTGTACACCTGACAACTGTAACAGCCCGACTGGATTTGAAACCAAGCCTTATTTTATCCCCCTGTCCAGGGCAGAAAGTTTATTGTTTGCCGCTAAGGGGATCAAATCGGAGGGACTACCAAGACCATCTGCAAGACAAAACAGAAGACACCTTCCTGACTGGACTGAGGTTACCCACCTGCAACCTGTTGGTCAGAATGTTGTTGGGGTACAAGGCCCCTACATCTAAATGGTAGATAAGGGGGCATTCAATTCCGTTAGGAACATCCTTCAGGGAATTCAGCTTGACTTTGATTTCATCACAAACCTGTGGGGAGATGTAAAGAAGTAAAATTCAAACAAGAAGGAATTAATGATGCAGTCACATATGCACTATATTTGGTCCTTTACTTCCGACATGCACAGAGACACCTGCCACTGATTCTGGGGAACACAGGAAGAGTATGAAGAACTAAACGAATAGGATTAAGAAGAGTGGCAGCGGTGAGTCTTCTTTAACCACCACTGTTTAAGGTTTTCTTTTGGACCTCCAAGGTAGGTTTCATCTACACTGCAAATGTCTACAGAGAAGTTTTTCCTGTCTCTCTCCATGGAGTATCAAATGAGTCTAAACAGGCATCTTTAACATGTGCTGTCTCACCAGACATATTCAGGATGACAAAAATCAGCCTTGCCTCCAGCCTACGCCAGTTCTTCATTAATATGAGAAATCAGGCATAGATGTACATGGTGCAGAACTCAAAGTTGAAGAAAGTTCTTATACAACACCAACATATGTGCACAGGACCCAGGCTTGCCTAAAGAAACGTGCTGCAACTCCATCCTCACAGTTCTGCTCTCCCTGGAAAGCCCAGTCATGCCTCTGGCCCTGCAGGCTGAGGCAGGACGACAGACCTCCTGGAAGTTGGTGACTTGATCCAATGGCAAACCTGCTTCCTCTTCGACAGCATGCTGGAGCGTCTTCTCCACATACTGCACCAGGAAGTCAAAGGCAGCAGGATTCTGCAAGGATACAGGAATGATACTGAGACCTCTTCTAGGCACGACACCCATCCTCGCACACCGCCCAGGGAAGGGTGGCAGGGGGTGACAGCTTCTGCAAGATTATCCATGCTCCAGCGTAGCTTTGGGGATCTTTGAAAACAGGCTCACTACTTAGCACAGCATGTCTCAGTATGGGTAGAGAGCAGTTCATCTCATCTGAAGGGCAGATGTCCGAAACAGGTCAGCTGAATGGCATCTCGAAATGCCCCTTCATTCACTGATCAGGCAGATAATGTTGGCCAATTAGCTGGCCTGACCTCCACAGCCAACTTGAGCTCTCTAGAACTGAAGGACGGTGGCTTTCTGCTAAGAACTCTACAACTCACAAAAGTCTACACCACTCGCACTAGGGCAAAACACAAAGCAGAGAAGAGATGGTGGCTGCTCCCCGGCCCCTGGAGTTCTCCTGCAAAGGAGGCTATATAGGGCAGCTAACAAGAACAGAAGATTGCATGTATGTTCCACAGGGCAACACTTACGAGGCGGGGCTGACCCAGTAGTCAGCTGCTCACATATCTTACTGCTCTAAGGGGCCAAGGAGTTAGATTTAAGATCCTTTTAAATTCACAGTGCACTTTCCCTTAAGATCATTTACGAGATTAAGGCCACTAAAATAAACAGCACTGAGGTGTGGTATATCACACAGCAAAGAGAGAAGTTGCCTCTAAAACTTACAATCTAGACAGTAGCACCAATCAGAAACAGGTAAAAGAGGCCAAATGAAGAGGGCAAAAGAAGCTTGGCTTGAGTGGGAGAAGGACAAAGATATAATCCTGACGAGACAAAAACAGAGCCATCTCTGCCAACAACCACTGGCTCAAAGAAAACCAACCCTCCCCCCCCCCCAAAAAAAAACCCTTCAACCAACCAATAAACAAACCCACACAACAATGAACCACTCTCCTTGCTGTAACACTGTCTTTACCCAATAGCCAGCCTGAGGTCATGAGGAGCAACTTCTCCAACCCTTCCCACCTAAACTCTAAGCAGGTTCATGCACTCAAGCCATGAATTAGATATCAAAGTTTTATAATAGGTATTGCTATTGGGTATCCCCCAAAAGAACAGAGGATGGTAATTCCAGTTGGAGGGTTATTCCCTACTGCCACGTTCTCCAGAAAGAAGAGCATCACTGCATTACTATATTAAAGCCTCCATTGCAACACCTTGATTGTGTCCTTACCATTTTAAAGCAGCAAGGGATGCCACTGCGAAAAACCCCAGATTCCAGAGCTTCCACGTGGCCTCCTACATACGTCTCCGAGTCCAGCACATGGCCATCATCTGTAAGTTTGTTGAACTCCTGCTCCTGCTTGTTGCGGAAGATGATGTTGGCGGGATAGGCCTGAACCATCAGCAATGCCTCACACAGTGTCCCAGAACCTTTTCTTAACACCTGTAAAAGACAGACGTCAAAAACTGGACGTCTTAGTCTTCTTAGAAAGAAGAGCTGTAAAGGGTGCTGCTGGAATTAGGCTGGCCTTATCACCGCATCATTGAACTTAAATGTTTGATTTGGTGCCCAACATGATGTGTTTATTCAGGCAGTATTGAAGCCCAAGGCAAGAAGGAGCACAGTAAGGAAACAAAACCAACTCCTTCACTTAGGCTACCCATAACTGGTCTATGGAAAAACAGCTATGACTGCTGTACTGCAGAAAGGATGTGCATTTGGAGACTACTTTCCCTCTTTTCCTTCTGAAAAACTATCCAAACAGTAGAAATCAGTTCTATTGCCAATGTGTCACTGTTGCAGGAAGGATCCAGCTCTTTGGCCAGAAAAGAAATTGTTTCAGGCACGCGCTCACCTCATCAGGCTCCATGGGAATGATGGTGCACAACGCAAAAATGAAAGGGTGCACATACTTCATATACATGTAATAGGTAGCAGCCACATCAGACACTGAATAGGTGGCCAGAGTCTGTTGAGGAGAAAGACAAATCAATCCCAGTCACATTTAATACAGCAGTTAACACGTACAACGGGAAACAAGGAAAGGTTGAAATCAGCAGGAAGATGCAAAAGGTATATTTCTGCATACAAACATCCCAGCATGTAAAGAGTTATCAGTTGGCTTAAGACGACATTCTGCTTTAACCCGAATTACATAAGCCAGCTCCGAATTAGCAGAAATGGGGAAGATGAGCTCACTGCCACATATCCGCACAGATGCCACTCCTCAGTGGTCAGGAGGCCACTCTTGGCCTACAAAGATCTCCAGGGCTTCAGCAGAAACCTCATTAAGGTGTCTCCTGGACACTAGCAAACTACTGCTCCGTTGCAATGCCCCGAGTACTACCATTTTGCAGAAGTGTAAATAACACAAATATACAGTGCAACGCCAATGCCAGAAACACATCAAAGAAATTCTATTCTTCCCTAAGCTTAAGTTCTTTCAGGTGTCTGAAATTCAGCAAGATACACTGACAACTTCTCAAAGACACTGCATTAACTTAAAGGATTTCACAAAGCTCTAACTCAAACGTTCACTAATACTGCAGATGCCCAGAGATACAGCACAGGGTGGGAATACCTGAGGCTCCTCTGTAGCCATCCGGCACATCTCTTCAGGGTCCAGCTCCACTGCATCATAACCCAGTTTTGCTTTTGCTGCTGCTTTCAGGTTGTGACTTCCCACCGGCAGGTAACTCTCTCTCTTCACCCACCTAGACAGAATAATGAAAATGCCAGTCTACCAAGAGACAGCCCTGCACTTCAGAAAGGGCTGCTATGTACAAAAAGATCTGGATTACTGTAACAGGGAAAGGTGAGAGCAGAACATCCAAGTGCAGTGGAATAAGAAGCTGCACAGCATTAGACAGTCTGCATATCTACCCATGCTCTTAAATCCTGACTCGTACAAATTCTGCTATTCAGATCATTTCTATTGCTCAGATTTTTCTCAACCCTTAAACTTCAGAGACTTCAGAGATAAACATTTAAACACAGGAGGAGGTATCAGCAGGACTGCAAAGAGAGGCAGTTGTTTTCCAGAGTCTGGACACTGCTCCAATGTGAAAAAACATTCAAGTCACAACTGCCAAGACAGACAGCCCTCTCCTGCACATACACACACACACACACACACACACACACACATACACACCCTTTCTTTTCCTCTCTGTGCTAGGCAGGCTGTTGGGTTAGAAAATGGCCCTGTGCCCACTACAACGGTTTGGTCTTATCCTGTCCTTTTACCTGCTATCCAGGATAGTTCTCAACCCCCCAGTGACAGCCACCAGCAGACTGTATAAACAGAGTTAGTCGTTCAGGCTAGTGTGGGGAAGACGTAACTTCTGTAGCTAATGGCACACAACGGAGTATGGAGTAGAAGCAGCACAACCAAAGATGGGGGTGCTAGTCCTTTCCTAATAAGATGTAACCCATGATAGCAGTGCACAGAGATGGAAAAGGGACAGTATTCAAATACATCAACTGTAGGCATTTTATACAAATTTAACAGATAAAGATGCAGTTATACGGTACAGAGGCAGCATTCGGTACCTCAGACAATCCATGTGGATGCACTGCAGTGCTTTGTACTCTCCCTGGCTGCCCTTCTGAAATCCAATCTCCTGATACATATTAATTCCATGAGCTGCTGCTCTTGCTTCCACAAAAGGCCTGAGGAGAGAGACAATGCAGAAGAGAAGAAGCACAGCAGTCCCTTTCCTCCACCCCAACCCCATCCCAAGGGTTTCAGAATTGCTTTCTTGTAAGCTACTTAATGAGGAATTTTTCTTGTGAAGTCTCCTTTGCTCCAGACCTTACCCGTGAGAGCTGGCCACAGTGGAAACTCCCTGTAGGGCAGAGCTACTGCATGAAGGAAGCTGCTTGCTTACATCCTATATCAGGAGGCAGAACATTATGATCGAGTTTCCCTCGCTCCCCGAAGGCTTGGCTGCTCTGGTCTCCCTATTGTTCTGCAGTTCTCTTTTGACACTTTGCCTGTTCTCCAGTTACTGAGGTCATCAGTGTACAAACATTGCCAAATCAACAAAATCTAGAAGTAGCTCAGCAGTCCCAGGACCAACTGAGGAGACTCTATAGAAGTTCATATTTCAAAGCCAATAAACATAGTTCTGCTCAGGAAAAAAAAAAGTTCTGAATTCCACCTCCCCCTCTTCGACAGACCTCTGCAGGCTGGCGATCCAAGACTCAGCCCAGCACTCCAGATAAAGAGCACATAATCAGGATGTAAACAGGTTCCCAAGCTGCTTGGAGAGTCTGCATAGATAAGAACGCATGTGGCTGCTATGTGACCTCCAGACAAAGGACATACAGGCTGGTATCCGATCTCACCCCATGGCCTAGACAACATTTCCTTTTAGAAACCAGGTCAGTTTTCATTCCCAGTCTTACCAGTCAAAGAAGTCTCCATTGTATGTGACAAGGATAGTAGGTTTGGTCTCCTGGACATGTTCAAACCACCTCTGGATTAAACGAGCCTAGTATGCAACAGAGGATTAAGAAAAACAAAAACAAAAACAAAAAACATCTCCCCCACAAACACAAACACTCAGCAAATTCACCTCCTGCAGGCAGGCACTGGATATAATATAATTGATGCAGTCCTTCCCCTCTGCTCTTGACCTAGCTAGAACCCGATCTGCCTCATCATCACACCACAAAATGAAAGCATCACCAGCACTGTGACTGTCCGCTGTGCTCCCCAAAGATACAGTCTATTGCGTGATAAGCTCTCTTTGGCCTACAAGAGACCAAGGCAGATAAAAAGCAGCCTTATTTCCCAAGTAGAACCTACTTACCTCATCTGGTTCATTAGACACAGAATGGACCCTCACACTCCGGCTTGGGAGTAAGTTCAAAGTCCTCAACATCCTCGGAGACAATCTCCCCGTTTCTGAGCAGATAGCCCTAGAAAGTTGACAAAGGAAGAGTTACTGAGGACTCAGATCCCTGCTACACCAGGGACACGTTCCTGAACAACCAGAACACACTGCCTAAAGGATGAAATAGTCTTCCATCGATGCGATAATCCTTGCACAGCTTGATACGCAGAGCTTTTGTCAAGTGGGAACGACTCTTTGGAGGTCACCTTCTGAACAATTGCTTACAATCAACTAAGGGTGCCAAAAGGGAGACAACTTAAGGACTATACTCTCCGAATTACTACTGCCCCTCAAAAGGGGCACCAGTAGCCTTAGCTGGGTTCTCCAACATACAAAACGAGGAAATCCTTATGCATCATTCAGACTAGACTTCAATTTTATTTCCACAGCGATTACACATAGACCAAGCAACTAGCAACAAAGCAAGCCAGGAATGAGATGGCCAAAGGTGACATGCTCGTTTGCTGTCTAGTATTTCGCTCCGAAGCAGGAAGAAAAGAACTGTTGTTCCATTACCTGCCCATCAATCATATAGGAGATCATCACGATCTGGCCTGTCTCTGCATCAGGAAACTTCAGAGGGAGTTTGGTAGTTTCAATGTCAAAGGCGAGAACAACCGGATCCTGAATATGACCAAATACATTAAACTCAAATCAGCTTTAGAATATGATTTAACGAGAACTTCTCATTAGATTTACTAGGCTCAATGCTAGCACAGTAAGTCAGTCATATCCTCCTCGGTAATCATTTTACAATGTGCCTTATTAATCCAAAGCAAAATCACCACCCAAGCCCATAAGCAAAATTTGCTCCATGAACACAGTGATATAATTCCAGCTATGCACTGGAAATTAATGCCATTGCACTGCTCAAAGTGAGCTGCTAGCAGAAAACAAACCAGCCATGAAGAGGCACAGACTGACTCCTGCCTGACAAATGCTCACCGGTCGCTCTACAAGGTCACCTCGGCGGGTGATTTCAGGAGGGTAAGTGCTGCCCCGGTATCGCACGTTGTACCAGTGAGCCTATCACAGCAAGGGAGAATTGCAGGAAGCGCTTAATGGGAGACCTGCTCCTACTGATACTTTTGTTCGCATGCTGGGGACAGAACCGAATTACAATGAATTCTTGCAGAGGAAAGACTGTAGTTATGCACTAGACTATTTAATTTTCCTGTGTGTCAGTAACAGAAAAAAAAAAGAAAAAAGAGAAAAGAAAGAAAGCCCACCAGTAACGGACTAGATTTCATACATTAACTCGTTGTCATGGAGGCCTTTACGCAGGTGCTGGAAAGAAAATTTCAAGTATGCCTGCACTTCAAGAATACGGTAGTACAAAATGAACGCCTTAAGCTTCTCCTAGCTTCCATATTCCTTACTCACCACATGGATCCTTAGGTCAATGGACAGGCAAATATGGTAGGGTACATCATACTCCCGCATATCCACAATGTTGTCCATTTGGTTGGCAACCTTTTTTGAGGGTCCTTCATCATCTGTGGTCAGGCTGCCTCCAGCAAGAGCACTACAGGGAGCAGAGGAAACCAACCAATTTACGTAAGTATGTTTATGCACATCTCGGACCTAGCAGGCTTGACTGCAGGAGACAATGTAGCAACAGTGGTACCCGCTGATAACCAAACAGCAAAATTCATTAACAGGAGAGAACGGAATAACAAAAGCTTCTCTTTAATGCAACAACCCCCTTCGAGAAAGAGAGTCATCAGGATTGACAGCACGAGGGAATGCTGCGCAGGCAAAAGACACTTATTACCTCTATGCCTTTATAATAAAGGTTTCTTATGGCATTGGATTTATAAAGCATAGCAACGAGTTTAAGAATAGTTGGGCACCCCAGGAATCACCTGGAACAAAAAATGTACACCTCTCAGCTGGGCAGGGAGTGCTTGCTTCACTAGATTCCTCTGCCTTTGAAATGGTTCAACTGAATCCGCTCCGTGCGCTGCGAGCGCTCCAGGCGCTTGAGGGCAGACAGCGAGGAGCCATCGTCCCTGCGGGACGCTGCGCTGCCAGCTGCCGCCCAGTCCCCTCTGCGAGCTGCAACCCAACCGCCCCCTCCCCCGCCAACACACACACACCCCTCCCACCGCCGCCCGGCCCCGGTGCTCGGTGCTCAGTGCTCGCCGCCCGCCCTCGCCGCCGCCGCCCGGCTCTGCGTGCCGCCCCACAGCACCATCCCGCCGCGGCCGGAGCAGCTTCGCACGCTGCCCCCACCTCCCGTGAGCGGGAAGCCTGCCAGCCCCGCCTCCCCAGGGAGAGCACCAATCAGAGAGCGGCACCGCAGCCAATGGTCGCTCTCTTCCCCGCCCTCCGCCCCGCAGCACCGCGGCTGCGCTGGCCACGCCCCTCGCGGCACCTTCCCGGGCAGGCCCCGCCCCCACCCCAGCTGCCGGTGCTGTGCATGCGCCTGCGCGGCAGCGCCTGGCTCGGCCCGACCCGGCCCGGCGCAGCGCAGCGCGGCCTGTCGTGGGTCGGCGGCGCTGCGCGGGAAGTGGCTGCTGCTCCCGAAGCGGCGCCATCGCGGGGGCAGTTGCGGACCGGCGCCGCCGTCCTGGCCGCCTCTCCAGGTAGCCCTCCGGTTGCGAGGGAGCTGGGAGCCGGCTGCGCCCCCGAGGAGCCCTGGCCGGCCTTGAGGTGCGTGCCGGGCTCCTTGGGCTGGGCGAGTCTTCCTGCCTGGAGGCCGGTTGGGCTGCGGGGAGCCGTCGGGGGCCGAGGAGCTCCGTCCTTGCTGCGCTTTGGCGGGGCGGGCTGAAGCCCTGGCGAGCTGCGCGGAGCAGGCCTGGCATGGGCTTGGCGAGCCTGGCCCGCCCCGTCTTGCTGAGGTGCCGTCCGGCTGTTCAGGGCGCGGGAGGGAGCTGGCCACTGAAGCTGGCTGGTTTGCAGTGAAACAGCAAGCAGCACTGCGGTCAGTCTGTGGAGTCACTGCCTGGGAGAAGAAAAGAGGGGCAGGTCGTCTACAGGAAGCGCTTTCTGCGTGGCTGTATGAACCAGAAGTTTGGGGTTTTAAGCATATGCAGTGTGAAAATTGGGAGGCTCCTGGGAAGTTTCTTTCTGGGCCCCAGCCAGCTGTGAGCTGGCACTGCCAGCTTGAGCAGCCCGGATTGCGTTGTCCTTCCGTGGTGCTCGGGCAGTGTTGGGAGCACGTAGGAAGCACCGCTGCCTTTTGCCCAGGCTGTGCTCTGTCAGCAGCCCCTTGGGCACAGCCCCCGCTACTAAAGCAAGCCTCTTCTGTGTTGGCCGCTGCTAAGGCTTTTGTAAATAAACTAGGAGGAGCACACTGTTTTTTTGAATTTACTTGTTTGTATTCAGTTGAACTTCTTTGTTTACAAAAGAGGGGGGGGAAGGAAGGATTAATTCTCAGCAAAGTCCTTAGCCTTTACCCAGAAAAGGAGGATGAGCCCCACTGTGGTGAATTACACCTTTCCTGCAAGTCTTTTTATTGAGCTGGCAATCAGGCCTTTGCCCTGGGAAACAGCTGATAAAAGGTCTTGGAGGCCTTTCCAAAGGCAAGGGATGTTCAAGACAGCAGGAAGGGCCTCTTCCAATACATCAGCAGCCAGAGGAGGACTAGGGAAAATATGGACCTGCTACTGAATGGGGCGGGGACCCTCATGACAAGGGATCCAGAGAAGGCAGAATTACTGAATGCCTTCTTTGCTTCAGTCTTCGCTGCTAAGGGCAGTCCTCAAGAATCCCAGAGCCTGGACGTGAGGGAGAAAGTCTGGAGAAGGGAAGACTTTGCTTTGGTTGAGGAGGATAGGATTAGAGACCTTCTGGGCAGGCTAGACATGCACAAATCCATGGGCCCTGATGGGATGCACCCACGGGTCCTGAGAGAGCTGGCAGATGTTGTTACCATCATCATTGAAAGGTCCTGTAGAACTGGAGAGGTGCCTGAGGACTGGAAGAAAGCCAGTGTCACTCCAGTCTTCACAAAGGGCAAGGAGGAGGAGCCAGGCAACTCTAGGCCAGTCAGCCTCACCTCCATCCCTGGAAAGGTGATGGAACAGCTCCTTCTGGATGTCACCTCCAGACGTATGGAGGATAAGAAGATGATCAGGCCTAGCCAGCATGGATTCACCAAGGGGAAATCCTGCTTAACCAATCTGCTAGCCTTCTCTGATGGAGTGACTGGCTGAGTAGATGAGGGGAGAGCAGTGGACGTTGTGTCCCTTGACTTCAGCAAGGCTTTTGACACTGCCTCCCATAACATCCTCCTAGGGAAGCTCAGGAAGTGTGGGTTAGACGAACGGACAGTGAGGTGGACTGAGAACTGGCTGAAAGGCAGAGCTCAGAGGGTTGTCATCAGTGGCACAGAGTCTAGTTGAAGGCCTGTGGCTAGTGGCATCCCCCAGGGCTCAGGACTGGGTCCCATCCTGTTCAGCTTCTTCATCAGTGACCTGCTGTCATAAGCCCAGCATGAATTATTTCAGGGGGAAGAAGACAAGTAAATAGTTTTATTGAAGTCACATTAATGCGGTTTATACACCTCCAGGCACCCTCCAGGTCTAGCATTCTTCACTGGGGGGAAGGTGATGGCAGGGGGTGAGCCCACCTCATGCTGGGGCAAAGTTAAACAAATGCTGATTAAATATAACAACTACTGCTAGGAAAATGATGAATAATCATAAAGAAGTACAAATATGTTATGAAGATCACCGAAATATCAATGACAAAAAGGAATATTTGCATTAATTTTGTTTAAAGTCATGAGTGGTCGTGAAAGTCAAGTACATACAAGAATAAAGCTAGGACTATTGCTAAAAGGAAAATAAAATCATAACTCAAATATTAACAGAAAGGCTGTAGAAATAGTCATATAACAGTAGAAACGTACCAGAACAATAATAATAGAAATATTAATAGAATAGAAGACAATAGAAAAGCATTGGCATAAAAATATTAATAGAAATATTAATAGAATAATATGAAAATGAAAAACAATTTTTGTGATAAATGAGAAATATTCATAAAGGTATATTATAAATATTAGTAAAAGGAAACTTGAATATTAGTGACATTAAAACAATTCTGTGTGATTCTGTGACTATGTAATGATAATTAAATGTCAAAAGGGTAAGCTTAATGAAATTGTAGAGAATTGGTTGGACGAGCATGGATATCAGGCTGTGCAAATGAGCAACCCTGACTTGCTGATATGGAGTAACCTTGGAGACACCTTGAAGGACAAGTAATGAGGGAGTAAGAATGAATGCTGTGTAAAAACAGGATGAAGGGGTTGGCGAGACAGGACAGTGAATAGGTGGATAGCCAATAGCACAGAGCTTTGCAGCGTGAACTGTAGTAGTAAGCCAATTAGATATAGCCAGCAGGATGCTTGAGCGTGTGAACAGCATACGATGGTATATAAGCAGGTTAAGTTGCTAAAATAAACGGATCATATTGCTAGATCATATTGGGTCGTCTTATGATTCCACAAGCCTGCCTCCGACATGAAATGATGTAAATATTCATGAAAAAAAGTAGAAGACTGTTAGGAAAGACAAATTAATAGAAATACTGAAATAGAAGACATTTTAGTATTAGTATTAATTGTTAGGGTTTCAAGAAGCTGCAAAATAATCACTAGTCTGGTACTTTTTCAATGCAGGGTGGGAGATGGAGCATTTCTCTCTTGTGTGTGCCTGCCTAAGCATCCACAAGGAACCTGGGTATTTGGGGATGAAGGGCTCAGGGACAGAGCAGAAGGTGAAAGAGATGCTTGGGATGCACGTGCCATGAGCACTTGCACTGGGATTACAAACGGCCATGGGCCCCAGCACGGTGGAGACAGGAAAGGAGCTGCTGAGGCAGCGATGGCATAGGTGTGGGAGAGTTGTTTTCCACCTGCTGTCTCCCTGAAGAAATGACACTCAGCCACTGTGAAGAAACAAGGTTGCTTCATTGGAAAAAGTGCAGGGAAGGGAGAAGTGCCAGGGACAACTGAGAGCACCACAGGCTCAGGACTGAGCAGCGTTCCCACAGCAAACACAGCCGTCGCCCAGAGGCCAGCACCACCGCTTCGAGGCTCTCCTCAGCCGGTAGCACAGGGCTTTCCCATTGCCTCTGGAGGAAGACCTCTTCCGAGCTCTCAGGATAAAGACTGTTTGAGCTGCCAGGGAACGGATGGAGGGGCTGATGTCCTTCTCCATGCCTTCAAGTGCTGAGAAGGAAAGGAAGAGAACAGAGATCAAAGCTGCAGAGACCCCGGGCATCCCCTTCTGACAGGGCCGTCCCAAGCCAGCTCTTCTCATGGCCCGGCGGGAACACGGCGGACAACTGGATGAGCTAGAACTTGCTGGCCAGGAATGCCCCAAATCAAAAGCCCCGGAAACCTCGCTCTCTCTGCTCCCTATGCCACACTTGGTCTGCACAGCGAGCAGAGCCCTCCTAGCCGGCCCCAGGAATTGAAGCTCGCTGCCCAGGCTCTTTCCTTCTCCCCACCACCCCCACCTGACACCCTGCTGCCCTCACTCACTGCTGCAGATCTTCTCCAGTTTCTCCTCACTCTGGTCCTTCAAGTGCCGCCCGATGAGCCCTAGGTGCACACCCAGCCCATCACAAATCTGCCTGCCCAGCCCATCCCCACCAGCGCAGCTCCCCTCGGCCCAAGTGGCCTGGAATCGTGCCCTTGTGTCCTTGGGCAGGGCTGAGCCTGGTGCGGACTCCAGCACCTAACGCTCGAGGAGGGCATAGAGGGAGTGAAGAAGGCTCCCAGCAGCCCCCGTGTGTGAACAGGGATGGAAGAGGGAGATGGGGGCCCCTGTGCTCCTAGACCCTGCACAGGGCAGTTGGGGCTCCAGCAGCCAGCTGGGCTGGTTCTTGGGGGCCAGGCTGCCCTGCAACAGTGAGGGGCTGTGACTCACCAATGACCCTTAGGGCCTCTTCTCGTAAGGACTCTTGGAGGTTCTCTAAGCACAGCAGGCTCTGGCACAGATATTCTTCTGCTCGGCTGCTGTCCCCGGCAAGCTGCACACAGCAAGAGGGCATCGGCTTAGCGCGGAGCCTCCCCGCTCACACAGGCAGTCCCTCAGTCTCTGTGGCCTTCTTCAGTCACATTCCTGGGGGCACGGCGCCTGGGCTTACCAAGCACTCGCTGATCCTCCAGGTCTGTGCCGTCTCCAACAGACACTGGAGCTGCTCCCACCTGAGCAGCTTGGCAGCACGAAGGAGAGCTTCCTGGGAGGCCTGCAGAGCAGCAGAGACAGGGAAATGCCGTTGCAGCCAAGGCAAGGAGACCTTGCATCCCCCTCCCCTTTGCAAGCCTCAGAGCTTTTCCTGGCCCCTGCGGGGAAGATGCAGCATGGGACCGAGTGTGCCACTGGCTTCAGAGCCCTCCTGGCACCACCGCCATGCCAGGCACCTCGTGCTGCTGAGGCACCACAGCAGAGATCCTCAAGAGCTGCTGAGCTGTAGCCAGGGTCAGGGGGAGGCCTCAGTGCTGCACTCACAGAGACAACTCAACCAGAAGTGCCTGCAAGGGGCCCCGTGTGCCCAGCACGGCATTTGGCTCCCCACCCCTCTTCCTACGGGCCGTGCTTGCGAGGCTGGGGGCATGCGCACAGAGGGAGCACAGCTGGGAGGAGATGCCACCTCTCTGACCATGTGTGAAGAAGATGCCAAGGCAGGAGGATGGAGGCACTGGTGGGCCCAGAGCAGACGGGGATGCTGGTGCCGTGCTGTCCTCAGGGAGCCACGAGGTAGCTCCCCATGGGCACACACACTCAAAGGGTACCATTGCCAGAGCTCTTGGCCCTAATGCTCAGCTCTACCCTAGGGGGGTCAGCATTGCCCTCCCCAAATCACCCCAAAAGACGGTACAAAATCTCACCTGAGCCACGCTCTGGATCCGGTCATGCAGGTGGAAGTATAAGAGCAGCAGGCTGCCTCGCACTTGCTTCTCCATCTGCCTTTTGTCAGAGCCCACTACGAGCTCCATCACTTCGGTGAAGAGGCGAATGGAGAGCTCTCGCACGCACTTGGACTCCTGGTGGGAAGGAAGAGGAGACGACCTCAGCGCTGGCTGCTCCAAACTCACAGTGAGCAAGGGGCTCAGTGCCTGATAAGGAGACCAACGTCTCTGCTTCTCGCTCTGCACGGCAGCGCTGTGGGCCACATCTGCGGCCAGAGCCAAATGGACCCAGACCCAGGAGGGGCAATGCCAGGGAGAACAGAGCTGCGGGAGGCACCTGTGCTTGCAACGGCTCCTCTGGCCCTTGCTGCCCTCCCACCAGCTGGGCAGGACAAGGCAGCAGTCCGATAACCCCAGGGCTAAGCGTTTCCTGACAGCGCCCAGGGCCCACAGCGGGGCCAGAGTTTCACGTGCCTCAAATGCACGTGGCAACATGCACAGCACAGCCGTGACCCTGCCCAGAAGCCTACGGACAGGCCAAGAGGACCCCCAGCTCTCCCCCCAGCCATTACATCATCAAAGAGCGGCACAAGCTGCTTGGTCAGCTGTAGCGCGATGGGGCCGGCCATCCACTTGTCCATGAAACGGAGCACGTTGCTCAGCACCATCAGGACCTTCGTGCCGACAGCCCCGTCCACATCCCGCACCCGACGGAGGATGTCTGGGAGCAGCAACTGCACTTTTCTTGCCTGCAAGAAACACACCTCTCTCTCTTGTGAAGCAGTGAAGACCAGGCCGGAAGAAACACTCTGCTTATTAGCTAGCAGCCAGGAGCAGCTACCAGAGCTCCCGCTCCCCGGTACAGTCCAAGCTACTGTAGGACTCAGCAGCCCCTGCCCAAACCCCGCTTCACCCGGCTGACCCCTGCTCACCATCTCAGGTCTCTCGGAGAGCATCATGAGGCTTCTGAGTACTAGCCCACGCTCCATCAGGCACTGCCTTGGAAGACCCTTGAGGAAGAGGTCCTCCTCTCCCCTCAGGTCCATGCCGAGCAGCAGCTGAAACACACGTAACGAAACACACGTAACACAGAGTCGCTGGCAGCACAGCCCGCATCATGTAGCGCTGCCTCCAACCATCAGCCTGGGGCAAGGGCACCAAGTGCAGGCACAGCCCAGACCAGAGGCAGCAGGGGTGCCGGGTGCTCCCCTGCACGCCTCCTTACGCTTCGCCTCAAGGCACACCACACGGCCTGCTCCCCTCTTCCAGCTCGAGGTGCAAGACAGCTCAGCCTCTATGCACAAGACAGTGCTTAGAGGTGCCTCTGCGAGGTGCTGCTTGCCATCAGGCTTACCTCTTCAAGGGAAGCTGTCCTGGGGAAGTGCCTGAAGGGCTTCTTTCTGCCGAGCAGCGGTGCCAGCAGGTGGAAGAGGCAGAAACACAAGGCTCCTGGGCGCTTCCTCATCTCTCTGGCAGGCAGAAGAAGGCACCTTTGGTCCTGAGCAAGCCACGTAAACCTCCACGGGCATTGCACTGCCCCATTTGAGACATTCCCTCCCAGCTTTGGGACTGGGGTGGAGCACCTGATGGGGCCGATGGTAAGGAACTGCTCCTGTCGCCACTCCTTCAGGAAGGTATCGACCTCCTGTGGCGTCAGGTCTGTGCTGAAGGAGACCCCAAAGAGCAGCACCAAGAAGAGCCGTGGAAATACCGCTTCCACTTGCTGGGGGCATGTGGGCTGTTCGATGAGCTCATGGAGCGCCCTGATTGCCTGCAGAAAACATCCAGCAACAGCTCTCCCTGCTGAGACCTCCCCCGTTACCTGGCCCAAGGCTGGGCGGCTGAGGCTCAGGCGCTGCCCCAGGCCACAGAGCATACAGGTGGAGCAGCCGGCTTGGCTGCCTGGCCAGAGCTAAGTCACGCAAGCACTCCGGGCTCAGTTTGTGGCATGCCCGTGACAAACCTGCCTGGGCTGCCACAATCCTCCCCCTGGGTGGGTCTCAGGCATCTGGCACCTGCCTCTGGCTTCCCTTTCCCAGCCCTCGGAGCCTGCCCGAGCTGTGTGTTGGCCCTGCTCTGCCCTCTACCCCTGCCCCTAACCCAACTTTCCAGCCTTCTAAACAAGATAAGGAGGTGCAAAGGTGGGAGAGGACACAGGGCTGCTCCCACAGGCTCCGTCTTGGTACTCACAGAGCCCCAAGCAGTACTCAGCATGCCGGCGTGCTGGCACTGCAGTGGCCTGGCACTGGGCACAACCCTGCCAGCTGCGGTCCTGAGGGGCTGTGTGTGTGTGTCCCGGCAGATGTCCTGGCCTGGGGGCACGTGGGGAAGGACAAAGGGGCCCTGCCTCTCACCCAGACAAGCCAATGCAGTCCTGGGGCTGAGCGAGCCCTTGTCCACAAACTCACCGCCAAGGAAAGCAGGATTGTTTTGTCCTGGCTGGAGGCGAGTGTCTTGTGCAGGGGCCAGTCCTCCACCAGGCTGAGGAGTTCCCGCAGCACCTTGTCCGCAGGCGTGGGCTCAGAGACCATCAGTCTCCACATCACTACGGCAGGGCTGCAGACCCAGAGCACTCTGTCAGCAAGGTGCCTCAGGTGCAGCGCTCTGAGCTGGGCAACCCCAGGCCCCCATCGTCTGGGGTCTGGCAGCCCAAGGGTCTTTGCACCGTTCCGCCCACACAGCACAAGCTCTGAAGGCTGGTGGCCCCCAAGCCCTAGAGGCAGCTGAGCCGCTTACTTGTTGCACGATGGTGAGTGGCACAAGAGGCTCTTGACCATCTCACGGGGGTACATGCAAGTGAGCTGGACAAGGGCCTTGTGTAGGCTCTGCTGGGCAGACACGTCTCTGATGGCCTTCAGGCTGGTGCAGATGCAGCTCACGATGCCTGGCACCTGGAGGCAGCACGTCTGAGAGTGGGGCTGCTGCCGGAGCACAGCCATTTCCCCAGCTCCCACTGAGTTTTCTTCTCTTTGTGCCGCCCTCTGCTTAGCCTCAGAGGGTGCCGGGTGCCTGGCGCACCTGGATTCAGAGGGTCGAGAAGGCCCCGGGAGGGCTCCAGCCCTGCACACCCCCGTCGCAGCCTACTTACGTGCTCCAGCTGGGAGGCATCGTCTGGCATGAGCACGTCCAGCATGAGAGCGGCTGCCTGTGTCTCATAGGTGCTGGACGTTGTCATGCCCTGGATGGCCACGACAATGACATCTGCCCTCTCAGAGGGCTGGAGAAATTTCTTAAATATCTGTGGGAGAAAGGAGCAGAGGGAAGATGATAGAGAGGTCACACGGAGCTGGGTGGCAGCACTGAGGAGGAGGTCAGGGCCCCTGTGCGCTGATGCGGAGGGGAACCAGAGCTTGCTGGCAGCCAGGGGGGAAGCCTTCTCTTAGCCCCTGTGCAGGGACAGTGCAAGCCCTCTCCCCGGTGACCGCAAGCCCCCCTTAGCCCCACTGCTTCAGGACCCTTCTGCTCATGCAAGCCTCATGCCGACCCCACGGCCACCAGGCCCCCAGGGGAGGCACGCCTTACCACAGCAATTTCCACAGCACTGATGGACCGTGGAACCCAGAAGGCGTTGGCTGCTTCCCAGTCCCTCTGCAGCTCCAGATGCTCGGGGCTGTCCTGGGTCACTTCCCTGCCTGCGCAGGAGGGGAAACACAGGGCAGTCAGTGGGAAGGGCAGCGAGGTGGAGATGGCGCACTGACAGCATGCGGGAGGAATCTTTGGAACTGCATGCATGCATGTCCCCTCCCTGCCTGGGGAAGCAGATGTGTAGCTCAGCAGCCGTGTCCTGCTGCTCAGGCACCCACTCCACTAAGCCCGGGCTCTGTGGGTCCCAGGCTCGACGCAGCACGCTTGCTGCCTGCGCCGGCGACAGGGGCGTGTTCTGCTCCTTTCTCTCGCTGAGCAGAGTGGCGCTGAGGCAGTGCTGTGGCTCGCCTGGCCTTGCCTGGGTGTCTGTATGGGGGAGGACCGAGGCCGGTGCAGAGGCTCTTACTTCTTTGCTGCAGCAGGAATTTGTGCAAGTGACGCAGGGCATCGGCTGCTCCGCGACTGGTCCCCTCGTCCTTGTAAGCGCAGCACAAGGCAAGACATCCCACCAGCTTCCCCGTGATGGAGAGATGCAGGTTTCCATGGCTGGCCGCGCTGCTGTCCTTGCTTCTTGCCGAGCGGGAGCCGGCTCGGTTCTGGGGGAGGGAGGCAGCACTGGCACCAGGGCTGCGGGCCACCAGTCGGCACCAAAGCCTGGCAGCCAGAGCCCACCCAGGGCTGGAGGCCAAGGGAGCCAGAGCTTTAGAGGGCCCTGCAGCCCTGGCTCCCACCGCAGCTGGGCAGCAGCCCAGGGCAGTGATGACTAGAACTACAGGGGGCTGCCAGCCACCAGAAAGGGCTGACGGGGTGTCCGGAAGCTGCCTGGACCACAGGCTCCTTACCTTCAGCAAGGACAAGCAGTTGACGAGGAAGTCGGCGAGCCCAGCAATCCGCGCCACTGCCCTCTTCCGAGTAGCTGCCTGCTGGGAGTCTGTGAACGGCAGCAGGACCTGGAAGAGGAAAGCTGCTGCTCTGCCCTGCAACCTAGGGGCTGCCAGCTGTGTGGGGCCTCATCAGGAGGGTCCACCTCCTGCCCTTGCTTTGGCGTGAGGCAAGCTTTGGCGGGAGCCCTGGCCTGCAGAGGCAGTGCGCAAGGCTTTCCCCTCCCATTGCCCTCATCCCAGGGAGCCCCAGCCACTCCGAGCAAAAGTGAGATCTGCAGGATGTGCTGCATCTCCTGGAGGCCGGATGTGGGAT
Organism: Rhea pennata; assembly: GCF_028389875.1. Lineage (NCBI taxonomy): Eukaryota > Metazoa > Chordata > Aves > Rheiformes > Rheidae > Rhea > Rhea pennata. The sequence goes on along the minus strand of NC_084670.1, from coordinate 36,956,083 downwards.
GTCTGAGGACCAGCAACTGCAGCATGTTATCCATAGCATCCATGGTCTGCAAGGAGGACAGAGGGCGGTGCCACTTCCTGCCCCTGCTAGCACAGGGCAGCCAGCACCAAGCACAGAGGGCCTGCCAGGCTGCCCAGAGCTCAGCTGGCACGTACCTTGGAGTAGAGGGAAGCATCCAGGTTTGCCATGTCCTCTTCTGGAGGAAGCTGGAATACACTGGAGAAGCAGGCGTGCAGAAGCCTTTTCTGCACTTCGCCCCTCACATGAAGCTTCGCTTCACTGCAAGGAGAGAAAGGCACCTCTCAGATCCTGGTGCTGACGGAGGTACCTACAAACCTCAGAGATGGGAGACCCCACGCGAGGTAGGGGAGCGTGCCTGGAGGCACCTCCTCCTCTACCCCCTCTTCCCCCCGCCCACCCAGGACACAGACCCAGGCACCAAAGACAGTGCTGGCAGGTGGGGCCCGATGCCCTCCGCGTCTCCTGCCTCACCCCCACTTGGAGGGAACATCCGGAGACGCCAGGAACTAGGGCTCCAGGGCTTCATCTGCCCTCCCGTCTACCCCACCCTCGGGCCCAAGGCAGGATCCAGGAGCGGACGCCCAGCACGTGGCACTGACGGACTCCCCCAGGACAGGGCGGCTCGGAGAGCTGCCGCAGGGGCTGTCCGGCGGGGAGGCCTTGGCCAAGCCAGGGGCTGGGGCACTTGGGTACCTCATGGCAACAACGGTGAGCATCACTTGCTGCCTCACTGCATTGTCCAGGTGTTTAATGGACTCTTCACAGAGCAGCGCCTGGAGAGCACAGCTGTGATGGGGCACGGGAACCGTCAGTGCCCAGCAAGGAGCCTGCAGGGCTGGCGGAGCCCAGGTGCCCCCAGCACAGCCGCCCCCTCATCAAACAGGGCCCTGCTCGCAGGGCTTCTCAGGGGCTCCTGGAGACCTGCGGTGGGAAGGTCTCCCCCCGGCCTGTCCTTACTGGCACGACAGTGCCCCACCGGCATGCCCTCGTCCCCAGGCCTGCGGGGCGTCCCCTCACCGTGAGATGCTCTGTCAGCTCGGCTCTGCAGAAGTGAAGGGACTGCCACATGGAGAAATCTCTGCGAGAGGCCTTGCAGAGGGTATGGATGGCAGACAGAAACTGCAGCTTCTGAGCTGCTTCCTGACAAGGAGAAGAGAGACAGAGCAGAGGGCCTGAGAGGCGCAGAGGAATGACCGGCAGCCCCAGGGCACCGCGAGACCCGCACTGGTGTGCGGCATGCCTGCAAGGGAGCATCTCTGTGCAGCCGGCACCCCTCTGGGGGCTTCTGAGCACTGAGCAGGCACAGCGGCACCCACCATGACATGCAGGCCCGGGAACCCCCCAGGAGTCGCTGGCACCAGCCCAACAGAAACGACCATGGTTACCTTCCTTCTGCTTTCAAAATAGGTGTGCATGCAGCCCAGGGCTTCTGCCACCTCTCTGGGCGTGCTGGGACCTGAGGCGGAAAGAGAGGCGGCGGAGCTGCAGGGGCTGCCGGGCAGGTCGGAGGGAAGAGCTGAGGCCTCGGCCCAGCCACCCGTGCCGGCTCAACATGCCGCAGCCAGCAGCCCCTCGCCCTGCCCGGTCACTCACTGATCCGCAGGAGATCGAGCACGCACAGGCTGTAGGGCAGCACCCGACAGCTGCTCTCCGCAGGGGCTGGAGACAGCCTGCCCTCCTCCTCCTCCTCCACCTCCTCCTCATCTGCCCAGGCCACCCTGGGGCAGCTGGGGGGGCGTCTCTCCGCCATCCTGCGGGACAGAGGCAAGGCGTGAGGGTCTCTGTGCCAGCCGCCAAAGGCACCCCGGCAGCCCCGTCCCGCTTACCCGGATCTACCGCGCACGGGGAGACCTCAGGGAAACGCCTCGGCCATGCGAGACTGCCGGTGGGCTCGCAGGGAAAGGCTTGGGCACGCTCGGGGGGTTCCTCCGCGCGCTCCCGTCCACTCCCTTCACCGCCTTCCCGGACACTGCGGGGCGGCGGCCGTGTGCGGGCGTCATAGGAGGGGGGTGGTGGTCACAAAGGGCCCCGTTGTCACCCCGGGGCAGGGCACGTTCCCATGGGGAGGGGGCACCGGAGCCGGGTCCCTCGTCCCGGGACACCCGCAACCGCAGTGGAAGTAGCCGCATGGGGAGGGAAACGCGTGGAAACACCGATAATCAGGATCCTCGCGGAACACAAACCGGTGGCAGTGCTTTGGAGGAAGAAATACTAAAGGAAATGTTAGCAGAACGGCGTGGAAATAACGAGAACTGCCAGTTCTGGGGATACATAAGAAATATTTGGGAACTTTACGATACACCGTAAAGTAAGAGCAACAAAAGTTAATAAAAAGAAGCAGCAGAAGTGAGTGTTGGTAGCATGAAATGTTAACTAGGATTGTAAGATTACTCACATGATCTAAATACTCCTCAGACAGAAATCTACTGGGAAAGTCAAATTATTAGAAATTTAACAAGATACGGAAATTGTAGTATTATTAGCAGCACTGACACATTCTGGGCTCTCCCTTTCTCCCCTCTGTGGAAACCTCCTGGCATTTACCCTTTTGGGGCCCTTTCAGTGTTTATTTTGCACTGCCTCACCACCAAGCAGGCCGGAGTCGGTGCCCAGGGCACAGCTCTGAGCAAACAGACCCAGGATGGCATCCTGAGGGCACCCCCAAATGGGGGGCACCCCCCCACCCCGGCTTTGGCTAGGTGCCCACCCACGATCCCTCCTTCCCTGTGTTTGTGCCCCCCAGATCCTCTGCTTGGCTTTTCGAGCTCCACTCGGTGTTTTGGAGCTCCCCTCTTGCCCCAGAGGGCAGGGTTTGTGCCCTCCCACCCAGTCCCTCCCTTTTGCCTTTCTTTACCCTCCGCACGCTCGGAGCCCTCTGGGGCAGCCCCACGCGCAGCCCTCACGCAGCGCGAAGGAAGGTGCGGCAGGGGCTCTCCAGAGCCATCGCCCAGCAGCACCGGTCCACGTGCTGGAGCCGCGGCCAGCGCTCAGGATGCTGTGACGGGCTTTCCTCCAGCGAAGGAGAAGAGGGCCCAGAGCCGGTTTGTGCCGGAAAGGGGAGGGAAGAGACAGCCCGCCTGGAGACAGCAAAGGGACCCAGTGGGGAGCGGGGAGCCCCCAGACCTGGGCACCACAATTGGTCCGGACCGTGGTGCGAGGGGCGGGGAACGCAGACCGCAGGGGTATAACGGACCGGGGGCAGTTGTTGCTGCTCGGGGTCCCTCCTCAGAGGCAGCCAGCCGCCCGCGCTGCCCAGCCCCTCACTCCCTCACACTCTGCAGCAGCACCTGTGCCTGGGCTGGGGGCCCGGGGGAGCTTCACGTCTCGGGACAGCGGCTGAGGAGGAACTGAGGGAGGCTGAGGGGCTCCCGGCTGGCCCGCGCAAGCCTCGTGCTCCTGCTCTCCTGCCCTGCCTGAGTTTCCATCTCCAGCCCAGGAGGGACGCGCAGCCAGGAGGGCTGCCTTTGCGTTTCAGGAGGCTCCTCACAAGCCACCAGCTGGAGCTTCCTCCACAGCCCCCAGGGAAGTCAGCTCGGCTCGGCTGGCAGGGAACAAGTCTTCCCGCTCTCTGGTGGCAGGTGGCCGCAGCACAGCAGGGAGGGCAGGAGGGAGCCTGCGGGCACTGCCAGCTCCCCCCTGCTGCTCCTGCCACGCTGGCTCCCGCCACGCTGCCTCGCCACGGCAGTCCCCCCAGCAGCAGCGGCTGTCCTCTGGGCTCTTGGGGAGGGCCCATAGCCCTCAGAGGCAACACAGCCCCACACGGCCTCTGCTGTGGTCACCCTCCCACAGGCCTGTGGAGCGCTCCCTGTCCTGTCCCTGCTGCGGGACACTGACTCCCAGAAAAGTCCAGGTTGGAAGGGACCTCTGGAGATCCTCTGCTCTGATGTCCTCTTGGGAAGCAGGGCCTTAGATTAGTTTATCCACAGCCCCGCTAAGGCAAGTCTTGACTATTGCCAGGGATGGGCAGGCCACCCCTTCTCTGGGCGCCCTATTCCAACAGGGAAGCTAAAGAGAATCAAGAGCAGCAAGACCAATGTCATTTCACTAATGCCTGCCAACTTCAGGTAGAACAAGGAATGAAGTCGTGAACGTCGTATGAGGTCTTGTACTTGGCAAAACACAGGAAGCCAAAGTGGAGAAAACCAGCCAGAAGTTGTAGAGGTTGTTAAGGGGGGGGGAACCCCCAAACCCAACCCTTCTCTTTGCTCCTCATTGAACATTTAGCCAAGCTGATAGCGACCATACCAGCCTAAGAACTGCATATAAGTCCTTTGCTTATTCTCAGCAGGGAGGCCTCTGCCTGACCTGTGTACCGGGCACACTTCCCCCAGAGCTGCCGGTGCCTGTGAATACAGGCTCCCTCAACTAAATTGCTGCTGGTAGCTTTCTACACCACTGATGTTCCCTTGTTCTTGTGGTGGGGGGAGTGGAAAGCAATTGTGTACTTGACCATAAAGCTGGGGTTTCAAGGGACTGTAAAATGATCACTGGTGTCTGGTACTTTCTCAACTCAGGGTGGGAGATGGAGCATTTCTCTCTTGTGTGTGCCTGCCTAAGCATCCACAAGGAACCCTGTGTATTTTGGGATGAAGGGCTCAGGGGCAGAGCAGAAGGTGAAAAAGATGCCTGGGATGCACGTGCCTTGAGCACTTGCACTGGGAGTGCAAATTGCCGTGGCCCCAGCACGGTGGAGACAGGAAAGGAGCTGCTGAGGCAGCGATGGCATAGGTGTGGGAGAGTTGTTTTCCACCTGCTGTCTCCCTAAAGAAATGACACTCAGCCACAGTGAAGAAACAAAGTTGCTTCATTGGAAAAAGTGCAGGGAAGGGAGAAGTGCCAGGGACTACTGAGAGCACCACAGGCTCAGGACTGAGCAGCGTTCCCACAGCAAACACAGCCGTCGCCCAGAGGCCAGCACCACCGCTTCGAGGCTCTCCTCAGCCGGTAGCACAGGGCTTTCCCATTGCCTCTGGAGGAAGACCTCTTCCGAGCTCTCAGGATAAAGACTGTTTGAGCTGCCAGGGAACGGATGGAGGGGCTGATGTCCTTCTCCATGCCTTCAAGTGCTGAGAAGGAAAGGAAGAGAACAGAGATCAAAGCTGCAGAGACCCCGGGCATCCCCTTCTGACAGGGCCGTCCCAAGCCAGCTCTTCTCATGGCCCGGCGGGAACACGGCGGACAACTGGATGAGCTAGAACTTGCTGGCCAGGAATGCCCCAAATCAAAAGCCCCGGAAACCTCGCTCTCTCTGCTCCCTATGCCACACTTGGTCTGCACAGCGAGCAGAGCCCTCCTAGCCGGCCCCAGGAATTGAAGCTCGCTGCCCAGGCTCTTTCCTTCTCCCCACCACCCCCACCTGACACCCTGCTGCCCTCACTCACTGCTGCAGATCTTCTCCAGTTTCTCCTCACTCTGGTCCTTCAAGTGCCGCCCGATGAGCCCTAGGTGCACACCCAGCCCATCACAAATCTGCCTGCCCAGCCCATCCCCACCAGCGCAGCTCCCCTCGGCCCAAGTGGCCTGGAATCGTGCCCTTGTGTCCTTGGGCAGGGCTGAGCCTGGTGCGGACTCCAGCACCTAACGCTCGAGGAGGGCATAGAGGGAGTGAAGAAGGCTCCCAGCAGCCCCCGTGTGTGAACAGGGATGGAAGAGGGAGATGGGGGCCCCTGTGCTCCTAGACCCTGCACAGGGCAGTTGGGGCTCCAGCAGCCAGCTGGGCTGGTTCTTGGGGGCCAGGCTGCCCTGCAACAGTGAGGGGCTGTGACTCACCAATGACCCTTAGGGCCTCTTCTCGTAAGGACTCTTGGAGGTTCTCTAAGCACAGCAGGCTCTGGCACAGATATTCTTCTGCTCGGCTGCTGTCCCCGGCAAGCTGCACACAGCAAGAGGGCATCGGCTTAGCGCGGAGCCTCCCCGCTCACACAGGCAGTCCCTCAGTCTCTGTGGCCTTCTTCAGTCACATTCCTGGGGGCACGGCGCCTGGGCTTACCAAGCACTCGCTGATCCTCCAGGTCTGTGCCGTCTCCAACAGACACTGGAGCTGCTCCCACCTGAGCAGCTTGGCAGCACGAAGGAGAGCTTCCTGGGAGGCCTGCAGAGCAGCAGAGACAGGGAAATGCCGTTGCAGCCAAGGCAAGGAGACCTTGCATCCCCCTCCCCTTTGCAAGCCTCAGAGCTTTTCCTGGCCCCTGCGGGGAAGATGCAGCATGGGACCGAGTGTGCCACTGGCTTCAGAGCCCTCCTGGCACCACCGCCATGCCAGGCACCTCGTGCTGCTGAGGCACCACAGCAGAGATCCTCAAGAGCTGCTGAGCTGTAGCCAGGGTCAGGGGGAGGCCTCAGTGCTGCACTCACAGAGACAACTCAACCAGAAGTGCCTGCAAGGGGCCCCGTGTGCCCAGCACGGCATTTGGCTCCCCACCCCTCTTCCTACGGGCCGTGCTTGCGAGGCTGGGGGCATGCGCACAGAGGGAGCACAGCTGGGAGGAGATGCCACCTCTCTGACCATGTGTGAAGAAGATGCCAAGGCAGGAGGATGGAGGCACTGGTGGGCCCAGAGCAGACGGGGATGCTGGTGCCGTGCTGTCCTCAGGGAGCCACGAGGTAGCTCCCCATGGGCACACACACTCAAAGGGTACCATTGCCAGAGCTCTTGGCCCTAATGCTCAGCTCTACCCTAGGGGGGTCAGCATTGCCCTCCCCAAATCACCCCAAAAGACGGTACAAAATCTCACCTGAGCCACGCTCTGGATCCGGTCATGCAGGTGGAAGTATAAGAGCAGCAGGCTGCCTCGCACTTGCTTCTCCATCTGCCTTTTGTCAGAGCCCACTACGAGCTCCATCACTTCGGTGAAGAGGCGAATGGAGAGCTCTCGCACGCACTTGGAGTCCTGGTGGGAAGGAAGAGGAGACGACCTCAGCGCTGGCTGCTCCAAACTCACAGTGAGCAAGGGGCTCAGTGCCTGATAAGGAGACCAACGTCTCTGCTTCTCGCTCTGCACGGCAGCGCTGTGGGCCACATCTGCGGCCAGAGCCAAATGGACCCAGACCCAGGAGGGGCAATGCCAGGGAGAACAGAGCTGCGGGAGGCACCTGTGCTTGCAACGGCTCCTCTGGCCCTTGCTGCCCTCCCACCAGCTGGGCAGGACAAGGCAGCAGTCCGATAACCCCAGGGCTAAGCGTTTCCTGACAGCGCCCAGGGCCCACAGCGGGGCCAGAGTTTCACGTGCCTCAAATGCACGTGGCAACATGCACAGCACAGCCGTGACCCTGCCCAGAAGCCTACGGACAGGCCAAGAGGACCCCCAGCTCTCCCCCCAGCCATTACATCATCAAAGAGCGGCACAAGCTGCTTGGTCAGCTGTAGCGCGATGGGGCCGGCCATCCACTTGTCCATGAAACGGAGCACGTTGCTCAGCACCATCAGGACCTTCGTGCCGACAGCCCCGTCCACATCCCGCACCCGACGGAGGATGTCTGGGAGCAGCAACTGCACTTTTCTTGCCTGCAAGAAACACACCTCTCTCTCTTGTGAAGCAGTGAAGACCAGGCCGGAAGAAACACTCTGCTTATTAGCTAGCAGCCAGGAGCAGCTACCAGAGCTCCCGCTCCCCGGTACAGTCCAAGCTACTGTAGGACTCAGCAGCCCCTGCCCAAACCCCGCTTCACCCGGCTGACCCCTGCTCACCATCTCAGGTCTCTCGGAGAGCATCATGAGGCTTCTGAGTACTAGCCCACGCTCCATCAGGCACTGCCTTGGAAGACCCTTGAGGAAGAGGTCCTCCTCTCCCCTCAGGTCCATGCCGAGCAGCAGCTGAAACACACGTAACGAAACACACGTAACACAGAGTCGCTGGCAGCACAGCCCGCATCATGTAGCGCTGCCTCCAACCATCAGCCTGGGGCAAGGGCACCAAGTGCAGGCACAGCCCAGACCAGAGGCAGCAGGGGTGCCGGGTGCTCCCCTGCACGCCTCCTTACGCTTCGCCTCAAGGCACACCACACGGCCTGCTCCCCTCTTCCAGCTCGAGGTGCAAGACAGCTCAGCCTCTATGCACAAGACAGTGCTTAGAGGCGCCTCTGCGAGGTGCTGCTTGCCATCAGGCTTACCTCTTCAAGGGAAGCTGTCCTGGGGAAGTGCCTGAAGGGCTTCTTTCTGCCGAGCAGCGGTGCCAGCAGGTGGAAGAGGCAGAAACACAAGGCTCCTGGGCGCTTCCTCATCTCTCTGGCAGGCAGAAGAAGGCACCTTTGGTCCTGAGCAAGCCACGTAAACCTCCACGGGCATTGCACTGCCCCATTTGAGACACTCCCTCCCAGCTTTGGGACTGGGGTGGAGCACCTGATGGGGCCGATGGTAAGGAACTGCTCCTGTCGCCACTCCTTCAGGAAGGTATCGACCTCCTGTGGCGTCAGGTCTGTGCTGAAGGAGACCCCAAAGAGCAGCACCAAGAAGAGCCGTGGAAATACCGCTTCCACTTGCTGGGGGCATGTGGGCTGTTCGATGAGCTCATGGAGCGCCCTGATTGCCTGCAGAAAACATCCAGCAACAGCTCTCCCTGCTGAGACCTCCCCCGTTACCTGGCCCAAGGCTGGGCGGCTGAGGCTCAGGCGCTGCCCCAGGCCACAGAGCATACAGGTGGAGCAGCCGGCTTGGCTGCCTGGCCAGAGCTAAGTCACGCAAGCACTCCGGGCTCAGTTTGTGGCATGCCCGTGACAAACCTGCCTGGGCTGCCACAATCCTCCCCCTGGGTGGGTCTCAGGCATCTGGCACCTGCCTCTGGCTTCCCTTTCCCAGCCCTCGGAGCCTGCCCGAGCTGTGTGTTGGCCCTGCTCTGCCCTCTACCCCTGCCCCTAACCCAACTTTCCAGCCTTCTAAACAAGATAAGGAGGTGCAAAGGTGGGAGAGGACACAGGGCTGCTCCCACAGGCTCCGTCTTGGTACTCACAGAGCCCCAAGCAGTACTCAGCATGCCGGCGTGCTGGCACTGCAGTGGCCTGGCACTGGGCACAACCCTGCCAGCTGCGGTCCTGAGGGGCTGTGTGTGTGTGTCCCGGCAGATGTCCTGGCCTGGGGGCACGTGGGGAAGGACAAAGGGGCCCTGCCTCTCACCCAGACAAGCCAATGCAGTCCTGGGGCTGAGCGAGCCCTTGTCCACAAACTCACCGCCAAGGAAAGCAGGATTGTTTTGTCCTGGCTGGAGGCGAGTGTCTTGTGCAGGGGCCAGTCCTCCACCAGGCTGAGGAGTTCCCGCAGCACCTTGTCCGCAGGCGTGGGCTCAGAGACCATCAGTCTCCACATCACTACGGCAGGGCTGCAGACCCAGAGCACTCTGTCAGCAAGGTGCCTCAGGTGCAGCGCTCTGAGCTGGGCAACCCCAGGCCCCCATCGTCTGGGGTCTGGCAGCCCAAGGGTCTTTGCACCGTTCCGCCCACACAGCACAAGCTCTGAAGGCTGGTGGCCCCCAAGCCCTAGAGGCAGCTGAGCCGCTTACTTGTTGCACGATGGTGAGTGGCACAAGAGGCTCTTGACCATCTCACGGGGGTACATGCAAGTGAGCTGGACAAGGGCCTTGTGTAGGCTCTGCTGGGCAGACACGTCTCTGATGGCCTTCAGGCTGGTGCAGATGCAGCTCACGATGCCTGGCACCTGGAGGCAGCACGTCTGAGAGTGGGGCTGCTGCCGGAGCACAGCCATTTCCCCAGCTCCCACTGAGTTTTCTTCTCTTTGTGCCGCCCTCTGCTTAGCCTCAGAGGGTGCCGGGTGCCTGGCGCACCTGGATTCAGAGGGTCGAGAAGGCCCCGGGAGGGCTCCAGCCCTGCACACCCCCGTCGCAGCCTACTTACGTGCTCCAGCTGGGAGGCATCGTCTGGCATGAGCACGTCCAGCATGAGAGCGGCTGCCTGTGTCTCATAGGTGCTGGACGTTGTCATGCCCTGGATGGCCACGACAATGACATCTGCCCTCTCAGAGGGCTGGAGAAATTTCTTAAATATCTGTGGGAGAAAGGAGCAGAGGGAAGATGATAGAGAGGTCACACGGAGCTGGGTGGCAGCACTGAGGAGGAGGTCAGGGCCCCTGTGCGCTGATGCGGAGGGGAACCAGAGCTTGCTGGCAGCCAGGGGGGAAGCCTTCTCTTAGCCCCTGTGCAGGGACAGTGCAAGCCCTCTCCCCGGTGACCGCAAGCCCCCCTTAGCCCCACTGCTTCAGGACCCTTCTGCTCATGCAAGCCTCATGCCGACCCCACGGCCACCAGGCCCCCAGGGGAGGCACGCCTTACCACAGCAATTTCCACAGCACTGATGGACTGTGGAACCCAGAAGGCGTTGGCTGCTTCCCAGTCCCTCTGCAGCTCCAGATGCTCGGGGCTGTCCTGGGTCACTTCCCTGCCTGCGCAGGAGGGGAAACACAGGGCAGTCAGTGGGAAGGGCAGCGAGGTGGAGATGGCGCACTGACAGCATGTGGGAGGAATCTTTGGAACTGCATGCATGCATGTCCCCTCCCTGCCTGGGGAAGCAGATGTGTAGCTCAGCAGCCGTGTCCTGCTGCTCAGGCACCCACTCCACTAAGCCCGGGCTCTGTGGGTCCCAGGCTCGACGCAGCACGCTTGCTGCCTGCGCCGGCGACACGGGCGTGTTCTGCTCCTTTCTCTCGCTGAGCAGAGTGGCGCTGAGGCAGTGCTGTGGCTCGCCTGGCCTTGCCTGGGTGTCTATATGGGGGAGGACCGAGGCCGGTGCAGAGGCTCTTACTTCTTTGCTGCAGCAGGAATTTGTGCAAGTGACGCAGGGCATCGGCTGCTCCGCGACTGGTCCCCTCGTCCTTGTAAGCGCAGCACAAGGCAAGACATCCCACCAGCTTCCCCGTGATGGAGAGATGCAGGTTTCCATGGCTGGCCGCGCTGCTGTCCTTGCTTCTTGCCGAGCGGGAGCCGGCTCGGTTCTGGGGGAGGGAGGCAGCACTGGCACCAGGGCTGCGGGCCATCAGTCAGCACCAAAGCCTGGCAGCCAGAGCCCACCCAGGGCTGGAGGCCAAGGGAGCCAGAGCTTTAGAGGGCCCTGCAGCCCTGGCTCCCACCGCAGCTGGGCAGCAGCCCAGGGCAGTGATGACTAGAACTACAGGGGGCTGCCAGCCACCAGAAAGGGCTGACGGGGTGTCCGGAAGCTGCCTGGACCACAGGCTCCTTACCTTCAGCAAGGACAAGCAGTTGACGAGGAAGTCGGCGAGCCCAGCAATCCGCGCCACTGCCCTCTTCCGAGTAGCTGCCTGCTGGGAGTCTGTGAACGGCAGCAGGACCTGGAAGAGGAAAGCTGCTGCTCTGCCCTGCAACCTAGGGGCTGCCAGCTGTGTGGGGCCTCATCAGGAGGGTCCACCTCCTGCCCTTGCTTTGGCGTGAGGCAAGCTTTGGCGGGAGCCCTGGCCTGCAGAGGCAGTGCGCAAGGCTTTCCCCTCCCATTGCCCTCATCCCAGGGAGCCCCAGCCACTCCGAGCAAAAGTGAGATCTGCAGGATGTGCTGCATCTCCTGGAGGCCGGATGTGGGATGTCTGAGGACCAGCAACTGCAGCATGTTATCCATAGCATCCATGGTCTGCAAGGAGGACAGAGGGCGGTGCCACTTCCTGCCCCTGCTAGCACAGGGCAGCCAGCACCAAGCACAGAGGGCCTGCCAGGCTGCCCAGAGCTCAGCTGGCACGTACCTTGGAGTAGAGGGAAGCATCCAGGTTTGCCATGTCCTCTTCTGGAGGAAGCTGGAATACACTGGAGAAGCAGGCGTGCAGAAGCCTTTTCTGCACTTCGCCCCTCACATGAAGCTTCGCTTCACTGCAAGGAGAGAAAGGCACCTCTCAGATCCTGGTGCTGACGGAGGTACCTACAAACTTCAGAGATGGGAGACCCCACGCGAGGTAGGGGAGCGTGCCTGGAGGCACCTCCTCCTCTACCCCCTCTTCCCCCCGCCCACCCAGGACACAGACCCAGGCACCAAAGACAGTGCTGGCAGGTGGGGCCCGATGCCCTCCGCGTCTCCTGCCTCACCCCCACTTGGAGGGAACATCCGGAGACGCCAGGAACTAGGGCTCCAGGGCTTCATCTGCCCTCCCGTCTACCCCACCCTCGGGCCCAAGGCAGGATCCAGGAGCGGACGCCCAGCACGTGGCACTGACGGACTCCCCCAGGACAGGGCGGCTCGGAGAGCTGCCGCAGGGGCTGTCCGGCGGGGAGGCCTTGGCCAAGCCAGGGGCTGGGGCACTTGGGTACCTCATGGCAACAACGGTGAGCATCACTTGCTGCCTCACTGCATTGTCCAGGTGTTTAATGGACTCTTCACAGAGCAGCGCCTGGAGAGCACAGCTGTGATGGGGCACGGGAACCGTCAGCGCCCAGCAAGGAGCCTGCAGGGCTGGCGGAGCCCAGGTGCCCCCAGCACAGCCGCCCCCTCATCAAACAGGGCCCTGCTCGCAGGGCTTCTCAGGGGCTCCTGGAGACCTGCGGTGGGAAGGTCTCCCCCCGGCCTGTCCTTACTGGCACGACAGTGCCCCACCGGCATGCCCTCGTCCCCAGGCCTGCGGGGCGTCCCCTCACCGTGAGATGCTCTGTCAGCTCGGCTCTGCAGAAGTGAAGGGACTGCCACATGGAGAAATCTCTGCGAGAGGCCTTGCAGAGGGTATGGATGGCAGACAGAAACTGCAGCTTCTGAGCTGCTTCCTGACAAGGAGAAGAGAGACAGAGCAGAGGGCCTGAGAGGCGCAGAGGAATGACCGGCAGCCCCAGGGCACCGCGAGACCCGCACTGGTGTGCGGCATGCCTGCAAGGGAGCATCTCTGTGCAGCCGGCACCCCTCTGGGGGCTTCTGAGCACTGAGCAGGCACAGCGGCACCCACCATGACATGCAGGCCCGGGAACCCCCCAGGAGTCGCTGGCACCAGCCCAACAGAAACGACCATGGTTACCTTCCTTCTGCTTTCAAAATAGGTGTGCATGCAGCCCAGGGCTTCTGCCACCTCTCTGGGCGTGCTGGGACCTGAGGCGGAAAGAGAGGCGGCGGAGCTGCAGGGGCTGCCGGGCAGGTCGGAGGGAAGAGCTGAGGCCTCGGCCCAGCCACCCGTGCCGGCTCAACATGCCGCAGCCAGCAGCCCCTCGCCCTGCCCGGTCACTCACTGATCCGCAGGAGATCGAGCACGCACAGGCTGTAGGGCAGCACCCGACAGCTGCTCTCCGCAGGGGCTGGAGACAGCCTGCCCTCCTCCTCCTCCTCCACCTCCTCCTCATCTGCCCAGGCCACCCTGGGGCAGCTGGGGGGGCGTCTCTCCGCCATCCTGCGGGACAGAGGCAAGGCGTGAGGGTCTCTGTGCCAGCCGCCAAAGGCACCCCGGCAGCCCCGTCCCGCTTACCCGGATCTACCGCGCACGGGGAGACCTCAGGGAAACGCCTCGGCCATGCGAGACTGCCGGTGGGCTCGCAGGGAAAGGCTTGGGCACGCTCGGGGGGTTCCTCCGCGCGCTCCCGTCCACTCCCTTCACCGCCTTCCCGGACACTGCGGGGCGGCGGCCATGTGCGGGCGTCATAGGAGGGGGGTGGTGGTCACAAAGGGCCCCGTTGTCACCCCGGGGCAGGGCACGTTCCCATGGGGAGGGGGCACCGGAGCCGGGTCCCTCGTCCCGGGACACCCGCAACCGCAGTGGAAGTAGCCGCATGGGGAGGGAAACGCGTGGAAACACCGATAATCAGGATCCTCGCGGAACACAAACCGGTGGCAGTGCTTTGGAGGAAGAAATACTAAAGGAAATGTTAGCAGAACGGCGTGGAAATAACGAGAACTGCCAGTTCTGGGGATACATAAGAAATATTTGGGAACTTTACGATACACCGTAAAGTAAGAGCAACAAAAGTTAATAAAAAGAAGCAGCAGAAGTGAGTGTTGGTAGCATGAAATGTTAACTAGGATTGTAAGATTACTCACATGATCTAAATACTCCTCAGACAGAAATCTACTGGGAAAGTCAAATTATTAGAAATTTAACAAGATACGGAAATTGTAGTATTATTAGCAGCACTGACACATTCTGGGCTCTCCCTTTCTCCCCTCTGTGGAAACCTCCTGGCATTTACCCTTTTGGGGCCCTTTCAGTGTTTATTTTGCACTGCCTCACCACCAAGCAGGCCGGAGTCGGTGCCCAGGGCACAGCTCTGAGCAAACAGACCCAGGATGGCATCCTGAGGGCACCCCCAAATGGGGGGCACCCCCCCACCCCGGCTTTGGCTAGGTGCCCACCCACGATCCCTCCTTCCCTGTGTTTGTGCCCCCCAGATCCTCTGCTTGGCTTTTCGAGCTCCACTCGGTGTTTTGGAGCTCCCCTCTTGCCCCAGAGGGCAGGGTTTGTGCCCTCCCACCCAGTCCCTCCCTTTTGCCTTTCTTTACCCTCCGCACGCTCGGAGCCCTCTGGGGCAGCCCCACGCGCAGCCCTCACGCAGCGCGAAGGAAGGTGCGGCAGGGGCTCTCCAGAGCCATCGCCCAGCAGCACCGGTCCACGTGCTGGAGCCGCGGCCAGCGCTCAGGATGCTGTGACGGGCTTTCCTCCAGCGAAGGAGAAGAGGGCCCAGAGCCGGTTTGTGCCGGAAAGGGGAGGGAAGAGACAGCCCGCCTGGAGACAGCAAAGGGACCCAGTGGGGAGCGGGGAGCCCCCAGACCTGGGCACCACAATTGGTCCGGACCGTGGTGCGAGGGGCGGGGAACGCAGACCGCAGGGGTATAACGGACCGGGGGCAGTTGTTGCTGCTCGGGGTCCCTCCTCAGAGGCAGCCAGCCGCCCGCGCTGCCCAGCCCCTCACTCCCTCACACTCTGCAGCAGCACCTGTGCCTGGGCTGGGGGCCCGGGGGAGCTTCACGTCTCGGGACAGCGGCTGAGGAGGAACTGAGGGAGGCTGAGGGGCTCCCGGCTGGCCCGCGCAAGCCTCGTGCTCCTGCTCTCCTGCCCTGCCTGAGTTTCCATCTCCAGCCCAGGAGGGACGCGCAGCCAGGAGGGCTGCCTTTGCGTTTCAGGAGGCTCCTCACAAGCCACCAGCTGGAGCTTCCTCCACAGCCCCCAGGGAAGTCAGCTCGGCTCGGCTGGCAGGGAACAAGTCTTCCCGCTCTCTGGTGGCAGGTGGCCGCAGCACAGCAGGGAGGGCAGGAGGGAGCCTGCGGGCACTGCCAGCTCCCCCCTGCTGCTCCTGCCACGCTGGCTCCCGCCACGCTGCCTCGCCACGGCAGTCCCCCCAGCAGCAGCGGCTGTCCTCTGGGCTCTTGGGGAGGGCCCATAGCCCTCAGAGGCAACACAGCCCCACACGGCCTCTGCTGTGGTCACCCTCCCACAGGCCTGTGGAGCGCTCCCTGTCCTGTCCCTGCTGCGGGACACTGACTCCCAGAAAAGTCCAGGTTGGAAGGGACCTCTGGAGATCCTCTGCTCTGATGTCCTCTTGGGAAGCAGGGCCTTAGATTAGTTTATCCACAGCCCCGCTAAGGCAAGTCTTGACTATTGCCAGGGATGGGCAGGCCACCCCTTCTCTGGGCGCCCTATTCCAACAGGGAAGCTAAAGAGAATCAAGAGCAGCAAGACCAATGTCATTTCACTAATGCCTGCCAACTTCAGGTAGAACAAGGAATGAAGTCGTGAACGTCGTATGAGGTCTTGTACTTGGCAAAACACAGGAAGCCAAAGTGGAGAAAACCAGCCAGAAGTTGTAGAGGTTGTTAAGGGGGGGGGGAACCCCCAAACCCAACCCTTCTCTTTGCTCCTCATTGAACATTTAGCCAAGCTGATAGCGACCATACCAGCCTAAGAACTGCATATAAGTCCTTTGCTTATTCTCAGCAGGGAGGCCTCTGCCTGACCTGTGTACCGGGCACACTTCCCCCAGAGCTGCCGGTGCCTGTGAATACAGGCTCCCTCAACTAAATTGCTGCTGGTAGCTTTCTACACCACTGATGTTCCCTTGTTCTTGTGGTGGGGGGAGTGGAAAGCAATTGTGTACTTGACCATAAAGCTGGGGTTTCAAGGGACTGTAAAATGATCACTGGTGTCTGGTACTTTCTCAACTCAGGGTGGGAGATGGAGCATTTCTCTCTTGTGTGTGCCTGCCTAAGCATCCACAAGGAACCCTGTGTATTTTGGGATGAAGGGCTCAGGGGCAGAGCAGAAGGTGAAAAAGATGCCTGGGATGCACGTGCCTTGAGCACTTGCACTGGGAGTGCAAATTGCCGTGGCCCCAGCACGGTGGAGACAGGAAAGGAGCTGCTGAGGCAGCGATGGCATAGGTGTGGGAGAGTTGTTTTCCACCTGCTGTCTCCCTAAAGAAATGACACTCAGCCACAGTGAAGAAACAAAGTTGCTTCATTGGAAAAAGTGCAGGGAAGGGAGAAGTGCCAGGGACAACTGAGAGCACCACAGGCTCAGGACTGAGCAGCGTTCCCACAGCAAACACAGCCGTCGCCCAGAGGCCAGCACCACCGCTTCGAGGCTCTCCTCAGCCGGTAGCACAGGGCTTTCCCATTGCCTCTGGAGGAAGACCTCTTCCGAGCTCTCAGGATAAAGACTGTTTGAGCTGCCAGGGAACGGATGGAGGGGCTGATGTCCTTCTCCATGCCTTCAAGTGCTGAGAAGGAAAGGAAGAGAACAGAGATCAAAGCTGCAGAGACCCCGGGCATCCCCTTCTGACAGGGCCGTCCCAAGCCAGCTCTTCTCATGGCCCGGCGGGAACACGGCGGACAACTGGATGAGCTAGAACTTGCTGGCCAGGAATGCCCCAAATCAAAAGCCCCGGAAACCTCGCTCTCTCTGCTCCCTATGCCACACTTGGTCTGCACAGCGAGCAGAGCCCTCCTAGCCGGCCCCAGGAATTGAAGCTCGCTGCCCAGGCTCTTTCCTTCTCCCCACCACCCCCACCTGACACCCTGCTGCCCTCACTCACTGCTGCAGATCTTCTCCAGTTTCTCCTCACTCTGGTCCTTCAAGTGCCGCCCGATGAGCCCTAGGTGCACACCCAGCCCATCACAAATCTGCCTGCCCAGCCCATCCCCACCAGCGCAGCTCCCCTCGGCCCAAGTGGCCTGGAATCGTGCCCTTGTGTCCTTGGGCAGGGCTGAGCCTGGTGCGGACTCCAGCACCTAACGCTCGAGGAGGGCATAGAGGGAGTGAAGAAGGCTCCCAGCAGCCCCCGTGTGTGAACAGGGATGGAAGAGGGAGATGGGGGCCCCTGTGCTCCTAGACCCTGCACAGGGCAGTTGGGGCTCCAGCAGCCAGCTGGGCTGGTTCTTGGGGGCCAGGCTGCCCTGCAACAGTGAGGGGCTGTGACTCACCAATGACCCTTAGGGCCTCTTCTCGTAAGGACTCTTGGAGGTTCTCTAAGCACAGCAGGCTCTGGCACAGATATTCTTCTGCTCGGCTGCTGTCCCCGGCAAGCTGCACACAGCAAGAGGGCATCGGCTTAGCGCGGAGCCTCCCCGCTCACACAGGCAGTCCCTCAGTCTCTGTGGCCTTCTTCAGTCACATTCCTGGGGGCACGGCGCCTGGGCTTACCAAGCACTCGCTGATCCTCCAGGTCTGTGCCGTCTCCAACAGACACTGGAGCTGCTCCCACCTGAGCAGCTTGGCAGCACGAAGGAGAGCTTCCTGGGAGGCCTGCAGAGCAGCAGAGACAGGGAAATGCCGTTGCAGCCAAGGCAAGGAGACCTTGCATCCCCCTCCCCTTTGCAAGCCTCAGAGCTTTTCCTGGCCCCTGCGGGGAAGATGCAGCATGGGATCGAGTGTGCCACTGGCTTCAGAGCCCTCCTGGCACCACCGCCATGCCAGGCACCTCGTGCTGCTGAGGCACCACAGCAGAGATCCTCAAGAGCTGCTGAGCTGTAGCCAGGGTCAGGGGGAGGCCTCAGTGCTGCACTCACAGAGACAACTCAACCAGAAGTGCCTGCAAGGGGCCCCGTGTGCCCAGCACGGCATTTGGCTCCCCACCCCTCTTCCTACGGGCCGTGCTTGCGAGGCTGGGGGCATGCGCACAGAGGGAGCACAGCTGGGAGGAGATGCCACCTCTCTGACCATGTGTGAAGAAGATGCCAAGGCAGGAGGATGGAGGCACTGGTGGGCCCAGAGCAGACGGGGATGCTGGTGCCGTGCTGTCCTCAGGGAGCCACGAGGTAGCTCCCCATGGGCACACACACTCAAAGGGTACCATTGCCAGAGCTCTTGGCCCTAATGCTCAGCTCTACCCTAGGGGGGTCAGCATTGCCCTCCCCAAATCACCCCAAAAGACGGTACAAAATCTCACCTGAGCCACGCTCTGGATCCGGTCATGCAGGTGGAAGTATAAGAGCAGCAGGCTGCCTCGCACTTGCTTCTCCATCTGCCTTTTGTCAGAGCCCACTACGAGCTCCATCACTTCGGTGAAGAGGCGAATGGAGAGCTCTCGCACGCACTTGGAGTCCTGGTGGGAAGGAAGAGGAGACGACCTCAGCGCTGGCTGCTCCAAACTCACAGTGAGCAAGGGGCTCAGTGCCTGATAAGGAGACCAACGTCTCTGCTTCTCGCTCTGCACGGCAGCGCTGTGGGCCACATCTGCGGCCAGAGCCAAATGGACCCAGACCCAGGAGGGGCAATGCCAGGGAGAACAGAGCTGCGGGAGGCACCTGTGCTTGCAACGGCTCCTCTGGCCCTTGCTGCCCTCCCACCAGCTGGGCAGGACAAGGCAGCAGTCCGATAACCCCAGGGCTAAGCGTTTCCTGACAGCGCCCAGGGCCCACAGCGGGGCCAGAGTTTCACGTGCCTCAAATGCACGTGGCAACATGCACAGCACAGCCGTGACCCTGCCCAGAAGCCTACGGACAGGCCAAGAGGACCCCCAGCTCTCCCCCCAGCCATTACATCATCAAAGAGCGGCACAAGCTGCTTGGTCAGCTGTAGCGCGATGGGGCCGGCCATCCACTTGTCCATGAAACGGAGCACGTTGCTCAGCACCATCAGGACCTTCGTGCCGACAGCCCCGTCCACATCCCGCACCCGACGGAGGATGTCTGGGAGCAGCAACTGCACTTTTCTTGCCTGCAAGAAACACACCTCTCTCTCTTGTGAAGCAGTGAAGACCAGGCCGGAAGAAACACTCTGCTTATTAGCTAGCAGCCAGGAGCAGCTACCAGAGCTCCCGCTCCCCGGTACAGTCCAAGCTACTGTAGGACTCAGCAGCCCCTGCCCAAACCCCGCTTCACCCGGCTGACCCCTGCTCACCATCTCAGGTCTCTCGGAGAGCATCATGAGGCTTCTGAGTACTAGCCCACGCTCCATCAGGCACTGCCTTGGAAGACCCTTGAGGAAGAGGTCCTCCTCTCCCCTCAGGTCCATGCCGAGCAGCAGCTGAAACACACGTAACGAAACACACGTAACACAGAGTCGCTGGCAGCACAGCCCGCATCATGTAGCGCTGCCTCCAACCATCAGCCTGGGGCAAGGGCACCAAGTGCAGGCACAGCCCAGACCAGAGGCAGCAGGGGTGCCGGGTGCTCCCCTGCACGCCTCCTTACGCTTCGCCTCAAGGCACACCACACGGCCTGCTCCCCTCTTCCAGCTCGAGGTGCAAGACAGCTCAGCCTCTATGCACAAGACAGTGCTTAGAGGCACCTCTGCGAGGTGCTGCTTGCCATCAGGCTTACCTCTTCAAGGGAAGCTGTCCTGGGGAAGTGCCTGAAGGGCTTCTTTCTGCCGAGCAGCGGTGCCAGCAGGTGGAAGAGGCAGAAACACAAGGCTCCTGGGCGCTTCCTCATCTCTCTGGCAGGCAGAAGAAGGCACCTTTGGTCCTGAGCAAGCCACGTAAACCTCCACGGGCATTGCACTGCCCCATTTGAGACACTCCCTCCCAGCTTTGGGACTGGGGTGGAGCACCTGATGGGGCCGATGGTAAGGAACTGCTCCTGTCGCCACTCCTTCAGGAAGGTATCGACCTCCTGTGGCGTCAGGTCTGTGCTGAAGGAGACCCCAAAGAGCAGCACCAAGAAGAGCCGTGGAAATACCGCTTCCACTTGCTGGGGGCATGTGGGCTGTTCGATGAGCTCATGGAGCGCCCTGATTGCCTGCAGAAAACATCCAGCAACAGCTCTCCCTGCTGAGACCTCCCCCGTTACCTGGCCCAAGCCTGGGCGGCTGAGGCTCAGGCGCTGCCCCAGGCCACAGAGCATACAGGTGGAGCAGCCGGCTTGGCTGCCTGGCCAGAGCTAAGTCACGCAAGCACTCCGGGCTCAGTTTGTGGCATGCCCGTGACAAACCTGCCTGGGCTGCCACAATCCTCCCCCTGGGTGGGTCTCAGGCATCTGGCACCTGCCTCTGGCTTCCCTTTCCCAGCCCTCGGAGCCTGCCCGAGCTGTGTGTTGGCCCTGCTCTGCCCTCTACCCCTGCCCCTAACCCAACTTTCCAGCCTTCTAAACAAGATAAGGAGGTGCAAAGGTGGGAGAGGACACAGGGCTGCTCCCACAGGCTCCGTCTTGGTACTCACAGAGCCCCAAGCAGTACTCAGCATGCCGGCGTGCTGGCACTGCAGTGGCCTGGCACTGGGCACAACCCTGCCAGCTGCGGTCCTGAGGGGCTGTGTGTGTGTGTCCCGGCAGATGTCCTGGCCTGGGGGCACGTGGGGAAGGACAAAGGGGCCCTGCCTCTCACCCAGACAAGCCAATGCAGTCCTGGGGCTGAGCGAGCCCTTGTCCACAAACTCACCGCCAAGGAAAGCAGGATTGTTTTGTCCTGGCTGGAGGCGAGTGTCTTGTGCAGGGGCCAGTCCTCCACCAGGCTGAGGAGTTCCCGCAGCACCTTGTCCGCAGGCGTGGGCTCAGAGACCATCAGTCTCCACATCACTACGGCAGGGCTGCAGACCCAGAGCACTCTGTCAGCAAGGTGCCTCAGGTGCAGCGCTCTGAGCTGGGCAACCCCAGGCCCCCATCGTCTGGGGTCTGGCAGCCCAAGGGTCTTTGCACCGTTCCGCCCACACAGCACAAGCTCTGAAGGCTGGTGGCCCCCAAGCCCTAGAGGCAGCTGAGCCGCTTACTTGTTGCACGATGGTGAGTGGCACAAGAGGCTCTTGACCATCTCACGGGGGTACATGCAAGTGAGCTGGACAAGGGCCTTGTGTAGGCTCTGCTGGGCAGACACGTCTCTGATGGCCTTCAGGCTGGTGCAGATGCAGCTCACGATGCCTGGCACCTGGAGGCAGCACGTCTGAGAGTGGGGCTGCTGCCGGAGCACAGCCATTTCCCCAGCTCCCACTGAGTTTTCTTCTCTTTGTGCCGCCCTCTGCTTAGCCTCAGAGGGTGCCGGGTGCCTGGCGCACCTGGATTCAGAGGGTCGAGAAGGCCCCGGGAGGGCTCCAGCCCTGCACACCCCCGTCGCAGCCTACTTACGTGCTCCAGCTGGGAGGCATCGTCTGGCATGAGCACGTCCAGCATGAGAGCAGCTGCCTGTGTCTCATAGGTGCTGGACGTTGTCATGCCCTGGATGGCCACGACAATGACATCTGCCCTCTCAGAGGGCTGGAGAAATTTCTTAAATATCTGTGGGAGAAAGGAGCAGAGGGAAGATGATAGAGAGGTCACACGGAGCTGGGTGGCAGCACTGAGGAGGAGGTCAGGGCCCCTGTGCGCTGATGCGGAGGGGAACCAGAGCTTGCTGGCAGCCAGGGGGGAAGCCTTCTCTTAGCCCCTGTGCAGGGACAGTGCAAGCCCTCTCCCCGGTGACCGCAAGCCCCCCTTAGCCCCACTGCTTCAGGACCCTTCTGCTCATGCAAGCCTCATGCCGACCCCACGGCCACCAGGCCCCCAGGGGAGGCACACCTTACCACAGCAATTTCCACAGCACTGATGGACTGTGGAACCCAGAAGGCGTTGGCTGCTTCCCAGTCCCTCTGCAGCTCCAGATGCTCGGGGCTGTCCTGGGTCACTTCCCTGCCTGCGCAGGAGGGGAAACACAGGGCAGTCAGTGGGAAGGGCAGCGAGGTGGAGATGGCGCACTGAGCATGCGGGAGGAATCTTTGGAACTGCATGCATGCATGTCCCCTCCCTGCCTGGGGAAGCAGATGTGTAGCTCAGCAGCCGTGTCCTGCTGCTCAGGCACCCACTCCACTAAGCCTGGGCTCTGTGGGTCCCAGGCTCGACGCAGCACGCTTGCTGCCTGCGCCGGCGACACGGGCGTGTTCTGCTCCTTTCTCTCGCTGAGCAGAGTGGCGCTGAGGCAGTGCTGTGGCTCGCCTGGCCTTGCCTGGGTGTCTATATGGGGGAGGACCGAGGCCGGTGCAGAGGCTCTTACTTCTTTGCTGCAGCAGGAATTTGTGCAAGTGACGCAGGGCATCGGCTGCTCCGCGACTGGTCCCCTCGTCCTTGTAAGCGCAGCACAAGGCAAGACATCCCACCAGCTTCCCCGTGATGGAGAGATGCAGGTTTCCATGGCTGGCCGCGCTGCTGTCCTTGCTTCTTGCCGAGCGGGAGCCGGCTCGGTTCTGGGGGAGGGAGGCAGCACTGGCACCAGGGCTGCGGGCCACCAGTCAGCACCAAAGCCTGGCAGCCAGAGCCCACCCAGGGCTGGAGGCCAAGGGAGCCAGAGCTTTAGAGGGCCCTGCAGCCCTGGCTCCCACCGCAGCTGGGCAGCAGCCCAGGGCAGTGATGACTAGAACTACAGGGGGCTGCCAGCCACCAGAAAGGGCTGACGGGGTGTCCAGAAGCTGCCTGGACCACAGGCTCCTTACCTTCAGCAAGGACAAGCAGTTGACGAGGAAGTCGGCGAGCCCAGCAATCCGCGCCACTGCCCTCTTCCGAGTAGCTGCCTGCTGGGAGTCTGTGAACGGCAGCAGGACCTGGAAGAGGAAAGCTGCTGCTCTGCCCTGCAACCTAGGGGCTGCCAGCTGTGTGGGGCCTCATCAGGAGGGTCCACCTCCTGCCCTTGCTTTGGCGTGAGGCAAGCTTTGGCGGGAGCCCTGGCCTGCAGAGGCAGTGCGCAAGGCTTTCCCCTCCCATTGCCCTCATCCCAGGGAGCCCCAGCCAC
Source organism: Rhea pennata (assembly GCF_028389875.1). Lineage (NCBI taxonomy): Eukaryota > Metazoa > Chordata > Aves > Rheiformes > Rheidae > Rhea > Rhea pennata. The sequence continues at coordinate 36,933,027 of NC_084670.1, read as the reverse complement.
TCCGAGCAAAAGTGAGATCTGCAGGATGTGCTGCATCTCCTGGAGGCCGGATGTGGGATGTCTGAGGACCAGCAACTGCAGCATGTTATCCATAGCATCCATGGTCTGCAAGGAGGACAGAGGGCGGTGCCACTTCCTGCCCCTGCTAGCACAGGGCAGCCAGCACCAAGCACAGAGGGCCTGCCAGGCTGCCCAGAGCTCAGCTGGCACGTACCTTGGAGTAGAGGGAAGCATCCAGGTTTGCCATGTCCTCTTCTGGAGGAAGCTGGAATACACTGGAGAAGCAGGCGTGCAGAAGCCTTTTCTGCACTTCGCCCCTCACATGAAGCTTCGCTTCACTGCAAGGAGAGAAAGGCACCTCTCAGATCCTGGTGCTGACGGAGGTACCTACAAACCTCAGAGATGGGAGACCCCACGCGAGGTAGGGGAGCGTGCCTGGAGGCACCTCCTCCTCCACCCCCTCTTCCCCCCGCCCACCCAGGACACAGACCCAGGCACCAAAGACAGTGCTGGCAGGTGGGGCCCGATGCCCTCCGCGTCTCCTGCCTCACCCCCACTTGGAGGGAACATCCGGAGACGCCAGGAACTAGGGCTCCAGGGCTTCATCTGCCCTCCCGTCTACCCCACCCTCGGGCCCAAGGCAGGATCCAGGAGCGGATGCCCAGCACGTGGCACTGACGGACTCCCCCAGGACAGGGCGGCTCGGAGAGCTGCCGCAGGGGCTGTCCGGCGGGGAGGCCTTGGCCAAGCCAGGGGCTGGGGCACTTGGGTACCTCATGGCAACAACGGTGAGCATCACTTGCTGCCTCACTGCATTGTCCAGGTGTTTAATGGACTCTTCACAGAGCAGCGCCTGGAGAGCACAGCTGTGATGGGGCACGGGAACCGTCAGTGCCCAGCAAGGAGCCTGCAGGGCTGGCGGAGCCCAGGTGCCCCCAGCACAGCCGCCCCCTCATCAAACAGGGCCCTGCTCGCAGGGCTTCTCAGGGGCTCCTGGAGACCTGCGGTGGGAAGGTCTCCCCCCGGCCTGTCCTTACTGGCACGACAGTGCCCCACCGGCATGCCCTCGTCCCCAGGCCTGCGGGGCGTCCCCTCACCGTGAGATGCTCTGTCAGCTCGGCTCTGCAGAAGTGAAGGGACTGCCACATGGAGAAATCTCTGCGAGAGGCCTTGCAGAGGGTATGGATGGCAGACAGAAACTGCAGCTTCTGAGCTGCTTCCTGACAAGGAGAAGAGAGACAGAGCAGAGGGCCTGAGAGGCGCAGAGGAATGACCGGCAGCCCCAGGGCACCGCGAGACCCGCACTGGTGTGCGGCATGCCTGCAAGGGAGCATCTCTGTGCAGCCGGCACCCCTCTGGGGGCTTCTGAGCACTGAGCAGGCACAGCGGCACCCACCATGACATGCAGGCCCGGGAACCCCCCAGGAGTCGCTGGCACCAGCCCAACAGAAACGACCATGGTTACCTTCCTTCTGCTTTCAAAATAGGTGTGCATGCAGCCCAGGGCTTCTGCCACCTCTCTGGGCGTGCTGGGACCTGAGGCGGAAAGAGAGGCGGCGGAGCTGCAGGGGCTGCCGGGCAGGTCGGAGGGAAGAGCTGAGGCCTCGGCCCAGCCACCCGTGCCGGCTCAACATGCCGCAGCCAGCAGCCCCTCGCCCTGCCCGGTCACTCACTGATCCGCAGGAGATCGAGCACGCACAGGCTGTAGGGCAGCACCCGACAGCTGCTCTCCGCAGGGGCTGGAGACAGCCTGCCCTCCTCCTCCTCCTCCACCTCCTCCTCATCTGCCCAGGCCACCCTGGGGCAGCTGGGGGGGCGTCTCTCCGCCATCCTGCGGGACAGAGGCAAGGCGTGAGGGTCTCTGTGCCAGCCGCCAAAGGCACCCCGGCAGCCCCGTCCCGCTTACCCGGATCTACCGCGCACGGGGAGACCTCAGGGAAATGCCTCGGCCATGCGAGACTGCCGGTGGGCTCGCAGGGAAAGGCTTGGGCACGCTCGGGGGGTTCCTCCGCGCGCTCCCGTCCACTCCCTTCACCGCCTTCCCGGACACTGCGGGGCGGCGGCCGTGTGCGGGCGTCATAGGAGGGGGGTGGTGGTCACAAAGGGCCCCGTTGTCACCCCGGGGCAGGGCACGTTCCCATGGGGAGGGGGCACCGGAGCCGGGTCCCTCGTCCCGGGACACCCGCAACCGCAGTGGAAGTAGCCGCATGGGGAGGGAAACGCGTGGAAACACCGATAATCAGGATCCTCGCGGAACACAAACCGGTGGCAGTGCTTTGGAGGAAGAAATACTAAAGGAAATGTTAGCAGAACGGCGTGGAAATAACGAGAACTGCCAGTTCTGGGGATACATAAGAAATATTTGGGAACTTTACGATACACCGTAAAGTAAGAGCAACAAAAGTTAATAAAAAGAAGCAGCAGAAGTGAGTGTTGGTAGCATGAAATGTTAACTAGGATTGTAAGATTACTCACATGATCTAAATACTCCTCAGACAGAAATCTACTGGGAAAGTCAAATTATTAGAAATTTAACAAGATACGGAAATTGTAGTATTATTAGCAGCACTGACACATTCTGGGCTCTCCCTTTCTCCCCTCTGTGGAAACCTCCTGGCATTTACCCTTTTGGGGCCCTTTCAGTGTTTATTTTGCACTGCCTCACCACCAAGCAGGCCGGAGTCGGTGCCCAGGGCACAGCTCTGAGCAAACAGACCCAGGATGGCATCCTGAGGGCACCCCCAAATGGGGGGCACCCCCCCACCCCGGCTTTGGCTAGGTGCCCACCCACGATCCCTCCTTCCCTGTGTTTGTGCCCCCCAGATCCTCTGCTTGGCTTTTTGAGCTCCACTCGGTGTTTTGGAGCTCCCCTCTTGCCCCAGAGGGCAGGGTTTGTGCCCTCCCACCCAGTCCCTCCCTTTTGCCTTTCTTTACCCTCCGCACGCTCGGAGCCCTCTGGGGCAGCCCCACGCGCAGCCCTCACGCAGCGCGAAGGAAGGTGCGGCAGGGGCTCTCCAGAGCCATCGCCCGGCAGCACCGGTCCACGTGCTGGAGCCGCGGCCAGCGCTCAGGATGCTGTGACGGGCTTTCCTCCAGTGAAGCAGAAGAGGGCCCATAGCCGGTTTGTGCCGGAAAGGGGAGGGAAGAGACAGCCCGCCTGGAGACAGCAAAGGGACCCAGTGGGGAGCGGGGAGCCCCCAGACCTGGGCACCACGATTGGTCCGGACCGTGGTGCGAGGGGTGGGGAACGCAGACCGCAGGGGTATAACGGACCGGGGGCAGTTGTTGCTGCTCGGGGTCCCTCCTCAGAGGCAGCCAGCCGCCCGCGCTGCCCAGCCCCTCACTCCCTCACACTCTGCAGCAGCACCTGTGCCTGGGCTGGGGGCCCGGGGGAGCTTCACGTCTCGGGACAGCGGCTGAGGAGGAACTGAGGGAGGCTGAGGGGCTCCCGGCTGGCCCGCGCAAGCCTCGTGCTCCTGCTCTCCTGCCCTGCCTGAGTTTCCATCTCCAGCCCAGGAGGGACGCGCAGCCAGGAGGGCTGCCTTTGCGTTTCAGGAGGCTCCTCACAAGCCACCAGCTGGAGCTTCCTCCACAGCCCCCAGGGAAGTCAGCTCGGCTCGGCTGGCAGGGAACAAGTCTTCCCGCTCTCTGGTGGCAGGTGGCCGCAGCACAGCAGGGAGGGCAGGAGGGAGCCTGCGGGCACTGCCAGCTCCCCCCTGCTGCTCCTGCCACGCTGGCTCCCGCCACGCTGCCTCGCCACGGCAGTCCCCCCAGCAGCAGCGGCTGTCCTCTGGGCTCTTGGGGAGGGCCCATAGCCCTCAGAGGCAACACAGCCCCACACGGCCTCTGCTGTGGTCACCCTCCCACAGGCCTGTGGAGCGCTCCCTGTCCTGTCCCTGCTGCGGGACACTGACTCCCAGAAAAGTCCAGGTTGGAAGGGACCTCTGGAGATCCTCTGCTCTGATGTCCTCTTGGGAAGCAGGGCCTTAGATTAGTTTATCCACAGCCCCACTAAGGCAAGTCTTGACTATTGCCAGGGATGGGCAGGCCACCCCTTCTCTGGGCGCCCTATTCCAACAGGGAAGCTAAAGAGAATCAAGAGCAGCAAGACCAATGTCATTTCACTAATGCCTGCCAACTTCAGGTAGAACAAGGAATGAAGTCGTGAATGTCGTATGAGGTCTTGTACTTGGCAAAACACAGGAAGCCAAAGTGGAGAAAACCAGCCAGAAGTTGTAGAGGTTGTTAAGGGGGGGGGAACCCCCAAACCCAACCCTTCTCTTTGCTCCTCATTGAACATTTAGCCAAGCTGATAGCGACCATACCAGCCTAAGAACTGCATATAAGTCCTTTGCTTATTCTCAGCAGGGAGGCCTCTGCCTGACCTGTGTACCGGGCACACTTCCCCCAGAGCTGCCGGTGCCTGTGAATACAGGCTCCCTCAACTAAATTGCTGCTGGTAGCTTTCTACACCACTGATGTTCCCTTGTTCTTGTGGTGGGGGGAGTGGAAAGCAATTGTGTACTTGACCATAAAGCTGGGGTTTCAAGGGACTGTAAAATGATCACTGGTGTCTGGTACTTTCTCAACTCAGGGTGGGAGATGGAGCATTTCTCTCTTGTGTGTGCCTGCCTAAGCATCCACAAGGAACCCTGTGTATTTTGGGATGAAGGGCTCAGGGGCAGAGCAGAAGGTGAAAAAGATGCCTGGGATGCACGTGCCTTGAGCACTTGCACTGGGAGTGCAAATTGCCGTGGCCCCAGCACGGTGGAGACAGGAAAGGAGCTGCTGAGGCAGCGATGGCATAGGTGTGGGAGAGTTGTTTTCCACCTGCTGTCTCCCTAAAGAAATGACACTCAGCCACAGTGAAGAAACAAAGTTGCTTCATTGGAAAAAGTGCAGGGAAGGGAGAAGTGCCAGGGACTACTGAGAGCACCACAGGCTCAGGACTGAGCAGCGTTCCCACAGCAAACACAGCCGTCGCCCAGAGGCCAGCACCACCGCTTCGAGGCTCTCCTCAGCCGGTAGCACAGGGCTTTCCCATTGCCTCTGGAGGAAGACCTCTTCCGAGCTCTCAGGATAAAGACTGTTTGAGCTGCCAGGGAACGGATGGAGGGGCTGATGTCCTTCTCCATGCCTTCAAGTGCTGAGAAGGAAAGGAAGAGAACAGAGATCAAAGCTGCAGAGACCCCGGGCATCCCCTTCTGACAGGGCCGTCCCAAGCCAGCTCTTCTCATGGCCCGGCGGGAACACGGCGGACAACTGGATGAGCTAGAACTTGCTGGCCAGGAATGCCCCAAATCAAAAGCCCCGGAAACCTCGCTCTCTCTGCTCCCTATGCCACACTTGGTCTGCACAGCGAGCAGAGCCCTCCTAGCCGGCCCCAGGAATTGAAGCTCGCTGCCCAGGCTCTTTCCTTCTCCCCACCACCCCCACCTGACACCCTGCTGCCCTCACTCACTGCTGCAGATCTTCTCCAGTTTCTCCTCACTCTGGTCCTTCAAGTGCCGCCCGATGAGCCCTAGGTGCACACCCAGCCCATCACAAATCTGCCTGCCCAGCCCATCCCCACCAGCGCAGCTCCCCTCGGCCCAAGTGGCCTGGAATCGTGCCCTTGTGTCCTTGGGCAGGGCTGAGCCTGGTGCGGACTCCAGCACCTAACGCTCGAGGAGGGCATAGAGGGAGTGAAGAAGGCTCCCAGCAGCCCCCGTGTGTGAACAGGGATGGAAGAGGGAGATGGGGGCCCCTGTGCTCCTAGACCCTGCACAGGGCAGTTGGGGCTCCAGCAGCCAGCTGGGCTGGTTCTTGGGGGCCAGGCTGCCCTGCAACAGTGAGGGGCTGTGACTCACCAATGACCCTTAGGGCCTCTTCTCGTAAGGACTCTTGGAGGTTCTCTAAGCACAGCAGGCTCTGGCACAGATATTCTTCTGCTCGGCTGCTGTCCCCGGCAAGCTGCACACAGCAAGAGGGCATCGGCTTAGCGCGGAGCCTCCCCGCTCACACAGGCAGTCCCTCAGTCTCTGTGGCCTTCTTCAGTCACATTCCTGGGGGCACGGCGCCTGGGCTTACCAAGCACTCGCTGATCCTCCAGGTCTGTGCCGTCTCCAACAGACACTGGAGCTGCTCCCACCTGAGCAGCTTGGCAGCACGAAGGAGAGCTTCCTGGGAGGCCTGCAGAGCAGCAGAGACAGGGAAATGCCGTTGCAGCCAAGGCAAGGAGACCTTGCATCCCCCTCCCCTTTGCAAGCCTCAGAGCTTTTCCTGGCCCCTGCGGGGAAGATGCAGCATGGGACCGAGTGTGCCACTGGCTTCAGAGCCCTCCTGGCACCACCGCCATGCCAGGCACCTCGTGCTGCTGAGGCACCACAGCAGAGATCCTCAAGAGCTGCTGAGCTGTAGCCAGGGTCAGGGGGAGGCCTCAGTGCTGCACTCACAGAGACAACTCAACCAGAAGTGCCTGCAAGGGGCCCCGTGTGCCCAGCACGGCATTTGGCTCCCCACCCCTCTTCCTACGGGCCGTGCTTGCGAGGCTGGGGGCATGCGCACAGAGGGAGCACAGCTGGGAGGAGATGCCACCTCTCTGACCATGTGTGAAGAAGATGCCAAGGCAGGAGGATGGAGGCACTGGTGGGCCCAGAGCAGACGGGGATGCTGGTGCCGTGCTGTCCTCAGGGAGCCACGAGGTAGCTCCCCATGGGCACACACACTCAAAGGGTACCATTGCCAGAGCTCTTGGCCCTAATGCTCAGCTCTACCCTAGGGGGGTCAGCATTGCCCTCCCCAAATCACCCCAAAAGACGGTACAAAATCTCACCTGAGCCACGCTCTGGATCCGGTCATGCAGGTGGAAGTATAAGAGCAGCAGGCTGCCTCGCACTTGCTTCTCCATCTGCCTTTTGTCAGAGCCCACTACGAGCTCCATCACTTCGGTGAAGAGGCGAATGGAGAGCTCTCGCACGCACTTGGAGTCCTGGTGGGAAGGAAGAGGAGACGACCTCAGCGCTGGCTGCTCCAAACTCACAGTGAGCAAGGGGCTCAGTGCCTGATAAGGAGACCAACGTCTCTGCTTCTCGCTCTGCACGGCAGCGCTGTGGGCCACATCTGCGGCCAGAGCCAAATGGACCCAGACCCAGGAGGGGCAATGCCAGGGAGAACAGAGCTGCGGGAGGCACCTGTGCTTGCAACGGCTCCTCTGGCCCTTGCTGCCCTCCCACCAGCTGGGCAGGACAAGGCAGCAGTCCGATAACCCCAGGGCTAAGCGTTTCCTGACAGCGCCCAGGGCCCACAGCGGGGCCAGAGTTTCACGTGCCTCAAATGCACGTGGCAACATGCACAGCACAGCCGTGACCCTGCCCAGAAGCCTACGGACAGGCCAAGAGGACCCCCAGCTCTCCCCCCAGCCATTACATCATCAAAGAGCGGCACAAGCTGCTTGGTCAGCTGTAGCGCGATGGGGCCGGCCATCCACTTGTCCATGAAACGGAGCACGTTGCTCAGCACCATCAGGACCTTCGTGCCGACAGCCCCGTCCACATCCCGCACCCGACGGAGGATGTCTGGGAGCAGCAACTGCACTTTTCTTGCCTGCAAGAAACACACCTCTCTCTCTTGTGAAGCAGTGAAGACCAGGCCGGAAGAAACACTCTGCTTATTAGCTAGCAGCCAGGAGCAGCTACCAGAGCTCCCGCTCCCCGGTACAGTCCAAGCTACTGTAGGACTCAGCAGCCCCTGCCCAAACCCCGCTTCACCCGGCTGACCCCTGCTCACCATCTCAGGTCTCTCGGAGAGCATCATGAGGCTTCTGAGTACTAGCCCACGCTCCATCAGGCACTGCCTTGGAAGACCCTTGAGGAAGAGGTCCTCCTCTCCCCTCAGGTCCATGCCGAGCAGCAGCTGAAACACACGTAACGAAACACACGTAACACAGAGTCGCTGGCAGCACAGCCCGCATCATGTAGCGCTGCCTCCAACCATCAGCCTGGGGCAAGGGCACCAAGTGCAGGCACAGCCCAGACCAGAGGCAGCAGGGGTGCCGGGTGCTCCCCTGCACGCCTCCTTACGCTTCGCCTCAAGGCACACCACACGGCCTGCTCCCCTCTTCCAGCTCGAGGTGCAAGACAGCTCAGCCTCTATGCACAAGACAGTGCTTAGAGGCGCCTCTGCGAGGTGCTGCTTGCCATCAGGCTTACCTCTTCAAGGGAAGCTGTCCTGGGGAAGTGCCTGAAGGGCTTCTTTCTGCCGAGCAGCGGTGCCAGCAGGTGGAAGAGGCAGAAACACAAGGCTCCTGGGCGCTTCCTCATCTCTCTGGCAGGCAGAAGAAGGCACCTTTGGTCCTGAGCAAGCCACGTAAACCTCCACGGGCATTGCACTGCCCCATTTGAGACACTCCCTCCCAGCTTTGGGACTGGGGTGGAGCACCTGATGGGGCCGATGGTAAGGAACTGCTCCTGTCGCCACTCCTTCAGGAAGGTATCGACCTCCTGTGGCGTCAGGTCTGTGCTGAAGGAGACCCCAAAGAGCAGCACCAAGAAGAGCCGTGGAAATACCGCTTCCACTTGCTGGGGGCATGTGGGCTGTTCGATGAGCTCATGGAGCGCCCTGATTGCCTGCAGAAAACATCCAGCAACAGCTCTCCCTGCTGAGACCTCCCCCGTTACCTGGCCCAAGCCTGGGCGGCTGAGGCTCAGGCGCTGCCCCAGGCCACAGAGCATACAGGTGGAGCAGCCGGCTTGGCTGCCTGGCCAGAGCTAAGTCACGCAAGCACTCCGGGCTCAGTTTGTGGCATGCCCGTGACAAACCTGCCTGGGCTGCCACAATCCTCCCCCTGGGTGGGTCTCAGGCATCTGGCACCTGCCTCTGGCTTCCCTTTCCCAGCCCTCGGAGCCTGCCCGAGCTGTGTGTTGGCCCTGCTCTGCCCTCTACCCCTGCCCCTAACCCAACTTTCCAGCCTTCTAAACAAGATAAGGAGGTGCAAAGGTGGGAGAGGACACAGGGCTGCTCCCACAGGCTCCGTCTTGGTACTCACAGAGCCCCAAGCAGTACTCAGCATGCCGGCGTGCTGGCACTGCAGTGGCCTGGCACTGGGCACAACCCTGCCAGCTGCGGTCCTGAGGGGCTGTGTGTGTGTGTCCCGGCAGATGTCCTGGCCTGGGGGCACGTGGGGAAGGACAAAGGGGCCCTGCCTCTCACCCAGACAAGCCAATGCAGTCCTGGGGCTGAGCGAGCCCTTGTCCACAAACTCACCGCCAAGGAAAGCAGGATTGTTTTGTCCTGGCTGGAGGCGAGTGTCTTGTGCAGGGGCCAGTCCTCCACCAGGCTGAGGAGTTCCCGCAGCACCTTGTCCGCAGGCGTGGGCTCAGAGACCATCAGTCTCCACATCACTACGGCAGGGCTGCAGACCCAGAGCACTCTGTCAGCAAGGTGCCTCAGGTGCAGCGCTCTGAGCTGGGCAACCCCAGGCCCCCATCGTCTGGGGTCTGGCAGCCCAAGGGTCTTTGCACCGTTCCGCCCACACAGCACAAGCTCTGAAGGCTGGTGGCCCCCAAGCCCTAGAGGCAGCTGAGCCGCTTACTTGTTGCACGATGGTGAGTGGCACAAGAGGCTCTTGACCATCTCACGGGGGTACATGCAAGTGAGCTGGACAAGGGCCTTGTGTAGGCTCTGCTGGGCAGACACGTCTCTGATGGCCTTCAGGCTGGTGCAGATGCAGCTCACGATGCCTGGCACCTGGAGGCAGCACGTCTGAGAGTGGGGCTGCTGCCGGAGCACAGCCATTTCCCCAGCTCCCACTGAGTTTTCTTCTCTTTGTGCCGCCCTCTGCTTAGCCTCAGAGGGTGCCGGGTGCCTGGCGCACCTGGATTCAGAGGGTCGAGAAGGCCCCGGGAGGGCTCCAGCCCTGCACACCCCCGTCGCAGCCTACTTACGTGCTCCAGCTGGGAGGCATCGTCTGGCATGAGCACGTCCAGCATGAGAGCAGCTGCCTGTGTCTCATAGGTGCTGGACGTTGTCATGCCCTGGATGGCCACGACAATGACATCTGCCCTCTCAGAGGGCTGGAGAAATTTCTTAAATATCTGTGGGAGAAAGGAGCAGAGGGAAGATGATAGAGAGGTCACACGGAGCTGGGTGGCAGCACTGAGGAGGAGGTCAGGGCCCCTGTGCGCTGATGCGGAGGGGAACCAGAGCTTGCTGGCAGCCAGGGGGGAAGCCTTCTCTTAGCCCCTGTGCAGGGACAGTGCAAGCCCTCTCCCCGGTGACCGCAAGCCCCCCTTAGCCCCACTGCTTCAGGACCCTTCTGCTCATGCAAGCCTCATGCCGACCCCACGGCCACCAGGCCCCCAGGGGAGGCACGCCTTACCACAGCAATTTCCACAGCACTGATGGACCGTGGAACCCAGAAGGCGTTGGCTGCTTCCCAGTCCCTCTGCAGCTCCAGATGCTCGGGGCTGTCCTGGGTCACTTCCCTGCCTGCGCAGGAGGGGAAACACAGGGCAGTCAGCGGGAAGGGCAGTGAGGTGGAGATGGCGCACTGACAGCATGTGGGAGGAATCTTTGGAACTGCATGCATGCATGTCCCCTCCCTGCCTGGGGAAGCAGATGTGTAGCTCAGCAGCCGTGTCCTGCTGCTCAGGCACCCACTCCACTAAGCCTGGGCTCTGTGGGTCCCAGGCTCGACGCAGCACGCTTGCTGCCTGCGCCGGCGACACGGGCGTGTTCTGCTCCTTTCTCTCGCTGAGCAGAGTGGCGCTGAGGCAGTGCTGTGGCTCGCCTGGCCTTGCCTGGGTGTCTGTATGGGGGAGGACCGAGGCCGGTGCAGAGGCTCTTACTTCTTTGCTGCAGCAGGAATTTGTGCAAGTGACGCAGGGCATCGGCTGCTCCGCGACTGGTCCCCTCGTCCTTGTAAGCGCAGCACAAGGCAAGACATCCCACCAGCTTCCCCGTGATGGAGAGATGCAGGTTTCCATGGCTGGCCGCGCTGCTGTCCTTGCTTCTTGCCGAGCGGGAGCCGGCTCGGTTCTGGGGGAGGGAGGCAGCACTGGCACCAGGGCTGCGGGCCACCAGTCGGCACCAAAGCCTGGCAGCCAGAGCCCACCCAGGGCTGGAGGCCAAGGGAGCCAGAGCTTTAGAGGGCCCTGCAGCCCTGGCTCCCACCGCAGCTGGGCAGCAGCCCAGGGCAGTGATGACTAGAACTACAGGGGGCTGCCAGCCACCAGAAAGGGCTGATGGGGTGTCCGGAAGCTGCCTGGACCACAGGCTCCTTACCTTCAGCAAGGACAAGCAGTTGACGAGGAAGTCAGCGAGCCCAGCAATCCGCGCCACTGCCCTCTTCCGAGTAGCTGCCTGCTGGGAGTCTGTGAACGGCAGCAGGACCTGGAAGAGGAAAGCTGCTGCTCTGCCCTGCAACCTAGGGGCTGCCAGCTGTGTGGGGCCTCATCAGGAGGGTCCACCTCCTGCCCTTGCTTTGGCGTGAGGCAAGCTTTGGCGGGAGCCCTGGCCTGCAGAGGCAGTGCGCAAGGCTTTCCCCTCCCATTGCCCTCATCCCAGGGAGCCCCAGCCACTCCGAGCAAAAGTGAGACCTGCAGGATGTGCTGCATCTCCTGGAGGCCGGATGTGGGATGTCTGAGGACCAGCAACTGCAGCATGTTATCCATAGCATCCATGGTCTGCAAGGAGGACAGAGGGCGGTGCCACTTCCTGCCCCTGCTAGCACAGGGCAGCCAGCACCAAGCACAGAGGGCCTGCCAGGCTGCCCAGAGCTCAGCTGGCACGTACCTTGGAGTAGAGGGAAGCATCCAGGTTTGCCATGTCCTCTTCTGGAGGAAGCTGGAATACACTGGAGAAGCAGGCGTGCAGAAGCCTTTTCTGCACTTCGCCCCTCACATGAAGCTTCGCTTCACTGCAAGGAGAGAAAGGCACCTCTCAGATCCTGGTGCTGACGGAGGTACCTACAAACTTCAGAGATGGGAGACCCCACGCGAGGTAGGGGAGCGTGCCTGGAGGCACCTCCTCCTCCACCCCCTCTTCCCCCCGCCCACCCAGGACACAGACCCAGGCACCAAAGACAGTGCTGGCAGGTGGGGCCCGATGCCCTCCGCATCTCCTGCCTCACCCCCACTTGGAGGGAACATCCGGAGACGCCAGGAACTAGGGCTCCAGGGCTTCATCTGCCCTCCCGTCTACCCCACCCTCGGGCCCAAGGCAGGATCCAGGAGCGGACGCCCAGCACGTGGCACTGACGGACTCCCCCAGGACAGGGCGGCTCGGAGAGCTGCCGCAGGGGCTGTCCGGCGGGGAGGCCTTGGCCAAGCCAGGGGCTGGGGCACTTGGGTACCTCATGGCAACAACGGTGAGCATCACTTGCTGCCTCACTGCATTGTCCAGGTGTTTAATGGACTCTTCACAGAGCAGCGCCTGGAGAGCACAGCTGTGATGGGGCACGGGAACCGTCAGCGCCCAGCAAGGAGCCTGCAGGGCTGGCGGAGCCCAGGTGCCCCCAGCACAGCCGCCCCCTCATCAAACAGGGCCCTGCTCGCAGGGCTTCTCAGGGGCTCCTGGAGACCTGCGGTGGGAAGGTCTCCCCCCGGCCTGTCCTTACTGGCACGACAGTGCCCCACCGGCATGCCCTCGTCCCCAGGCCTGCGGGGCGTCCCCTCACCGTGAGATGCTCCGTCAGCTCGGCTCTGCAGAAGTGAAGGGACTGCCACATGGAGAAATCTCTGCGAGAAGCCTTGCAGAGGGTATGGATGGCAGACAGAAACTGCAGCTTCTGAGCTGCTTCCTGACAAGGAGAAGAGAGACAGAGCAGAGGGCCTGAGAGGCGCAGAGGAATGACCGGCAGCCCCAGGGCACCGCGAGGCCCGCACTGGTGTGCGGCATGCCTGCAAGGGAGCATCTCTGTGCAGCCGGCACCCCTCTGGGGGCTTCTGAGCACTGAGCAGGCACAGCGGCACCCACCATGACATGCAGGCCCGGGAACCCCCCAGGAGTCGCTGGCACCAGCCCAACAGAAACGACCATGGTTACCTTCCTTCTGCTTTCAAAATAGGTGTGCATGCAGCCCAGGGCTTCTGCCACCTCTCTGGGCGTGCTGGGACCTGAGGCGGAAAGAGAGGCGGCGGAGCTGCAGGGGCTGCCGGGCAGGTCGGAGGGAAGAGCTGAGGCCTCAGCCCAGCCACCCGTGCCGGCTCAACATGCCGCAGCCAGCAGCCCCTCGCCCTGCCCGGTCACTCACTGATCCGCAGGAGATCGAGCACGCACAGGCTGTAGGGCAGCACCCGACAGCTGCTCTCCGCAGGGGCTGGAGACAGCCTGCCCTCCTCCTCCTCCTCCACCTCCTCCTCATCTGCCCAGGCCACCCTGGGGCAGCTGGGGGGGCGTCTCTCCGACATCCTGCGGGACAGAGGCAAGGCGTGAGGGTCTCTGTGCCAGCCGCCAAAGGCACCCCGGCAGCCCCGTCCCGCTTACCCGGATCTACCGCGCACGGGGAGACCTCAGGGAAACGCCTCGGCCACGCGAGACTGCCGGTGGGCTCGCAGGGAAAGGCTTGGGCACGCTCGGGGGGTTCCTCCGCGCGCTCCCGTCCACTCCCTTCACCGCCTTCCCGGACACTGCGGGGCGGCGGCCGTGTGCGGGCGTCATAGGAGGGGGGTGGTGGTCACAAAGGGCCCCGTTGTCACCCCGGGGCAGGGCACGTTCCCATGGGGAGGGGGCACCGGAGCCGGGTCCCTCGTCCCGGGACACCCGCAACCGCAGTGGAAGTAGCCGCATGGGGAGGGAAACGCGTGGAAACACCGATAATCAGGATCCTCGCGGAACACAAACCGGTGGCAGTGCTTTGGAGGAAGAAATACTAAAGGAAATGTTAGCAGAACGGCGTGGAAATAATGAGAACTGCCAGATCTGGGGATACATAAGAAATATTTGGGAACTTTACGATACACCGTAAAGTAAGAGCAACAAAAGTTAATAAAAAGAAGCAGCAGAAGTGAGTGTTGGTAGCATGAAATGTTAACTAGGATTGTAAGATTACTCACATGATCTAAATACTCCTCAGACAGAAATCTACTGGGAAAGTCAAATTATTAGAAATTTAACAAGATACGGAAATTGTAGTATTATTAGCAGCACTGACACATTCTGGGCTCTCCCTTTCTCCCCTCTGTGGAAACCTCCTGGCATTTACCCTTTTGGGGCCCTTTCAGTGTTTATTTTGCACTGCCTCACCACCAAGCAGGCCGGAGTCGGTGCCCAGGGCACAGCTCTGAGCAAACAGACCCAGGATGGCATCCTGAGGGCACCCCCAAATGGGGGGCACCCCCCCACCCCGGCTTTGGCTAGGTGCCCACCCACGATCCCTCCTTCCCTGTGTTTGTGCCCCCCAGATCCTCTGCTTGGCTTTTCGAGCTCCACTCGGTGTTTTGGAGCTCCCCTCTTGCCCCAGAGGGCAGGGTTTGTGCCCTCCCACCCAGTCCCTCCCTTTTGCCTTTCTTTACCCTCCGCACGCTCGGAGCCCTCTGGGGCAGCCCCACGCGCAGCCCTCACGCAGCGCGAAGGAAGGTGCGGCAGGGGCTCTCCAGAGCCATTGCCCGGCAGCACCGGTCCACGTGCTGGAGCCGCGGCCAGTGCTCAGGATGCTGTGACGGGCTTTCCTCCAGCGAAGGAGAAGAGGGCCCATAGCCGGTTTGTGCCAGAAAGGGGAGGGAAGAGACAGCCCGCCTGGAGACAGCAAAGGGACCCAGTGGGGAGCGGGGAGCCCCCAGACCTGGGCACCACGATTGGTCCGGACCGTGGTGCGAGGGGCGGGGAACGCAGACCGCAGGGGTATAACGGACCGGGGGCAGTTGTTGCTGCTCGGGGTCCCTCCTCAGAGGCAGCCAGCCGCCCGCGCTGCCCAGCCCCTCACTCCCTCACACTCTGCAGCAGCACCTGTGCCTGGGCTGGGGGCCCGGGGGAGCTTCACGTCTCGGGACAGCGGCTGAGGAGGAACTGAGGGAGGCTGAGGGGCTCCCGGCTGGCCCGCGCAAGCCTCGTGCTCCTGCTCTCCTGCCCTGCCTGAGTTTCCATCTCCAGCCCAGGAGGGACGCGCAGCCAGGAGGGCTGCCTTTGCGTTTCAGGAGGCTCCTCACAAGCCACCAGCTGGAGCTTCCTCCACAGCCCCCAGGGAAGTCAGCTCGGCTCGGCTGGCAGGGAACAAGTCTTCCCGCTCTCTGGTGGCAGGTGGCCACAGCACAGCAGGGAGGGCAGGAGGGAGCCTGCGGGCACTGCCAGCTCCCCCCTGCTGCTCCTGCCACGCTGGCTCCCGCCACGCTGCCTCGCCACGGCAGTCCCCCCAGCAGCAGCGGCTGTCCTCTGGGCTCTTGGGGAGGGCCCATAGCCCTCAGAGGCAACACAGCCCCACACGGCCTCTGCTGTGGTCACCCTCCCACAGGCCTGTGGAGCGCTCCCTGTCCTGTCCCTGCTGCGGGACA
The DNA here is from genome assembly GCF_028389875.1 of Rhea pennata. Taxonomy (NCBI): domain Eukaryota; kingdom Metazoa; phylum Chordata; class Aves; order Rheiformes; family Rheidae; genus Rhea; species Rhea pennata. The sequence goes on along the minus strand of NC_084670.1, from coordinate 36,917,560 downwards.
CTGACTCCCAGAAAAGTCCAGGTTGGAAGGGACCTCTGGAGATCCTCTGCTCTGATGTCCTCTTGGGAAGCAGGGCCTTAGATTAGTTTATCCACAGCCCCGCTAAGGCAAGTCTTGACTATTGCCAGGGATGGGCAGGCCACCCCTTCTCTGGGCGCCCTATTCCAACAGGGAAGCTAAAGAGAATCAAGAGCAGCAAGACCAATGTCATTTCACTAATGCCTGCCAACTTCAGGTAGAACAAGGAATGAAGTCGTGAACGTCGTATGAGGTCTTGTACTTGGCAAAACACAGGAAGCCAAAGTGGAGAAAACCAGCCAGAAGTTGTAGAGGTTGTTAAGGGGGGGGGAACCCCCAAACCCAACCCTTCTCTTTGCTCCTCATTGAACATTTAGCCAAGCTGATAGCGACCATACCAGCCTAAGAACTGCATATAAGTCCTTTGCTTATTCTCAGCAGGGAGGCCTCTGCCTGACCTGTGTACCGGGCACACTTCCCCCAGAGCTGCCGGTGCCTGTGAATACAGGCTCCCTCAACTAAATTGCTGCTGGTAGCTTTCTACACCACTGATGTTCCCTTGTTCTTGTGGTGGGGGGAGTGGAAAGCAATTGTGTACTTGACCATAAAGCTGGGGTTTCAAGGGACTGTAAAATGATCACTGGTGTCTGGTACTTTCTCAACTCAGGGTGGGAGATGGAGCATTTCTCTCTTGTGTGTGCCTGCCTAAGCATCCACAAGGAACCCTGTGTATTTTGGGATGAAGGGCTCAGGGGCAGAGCAGAAGGTGAAAAAGATGCCTGGGATGCACGTGCCTTGAGCACTTGCACTGGGAGTGCAAATTGCCGTGGCCCCAGCACGGTGGAGACAGGAAAGGAGCTGCTGAGGCAGCGATGGCATAGGTGTGGGAGAGTTGTTTTCCACCTGCTGTCTCCCTAAAGAAATGACACTCAGCCACAGTGAAGAAACAAAGTTGCTTCATTGGAAAAAGTGCAGGGAAGGGAGAAGTGCCAGGGACAACTGAGAGCACCACAGGCTCAGGACTGAGCAGCGTTCCCACAGCAAACACAGCCGTCGCCCAGAGGCCAGCACCACCGCTTCGAGGCTCTCCTCAGCCGGTAGCACAGGGCTTTCCCATTGCCTCTGGAGGAAGACCTCTTCCGAGCTCTCAGGATAAAGACTGTTTGAGCTGCCAGGGAACGGATGGAGGGGCTGATGTCCTTCTCCATGCCTTCAAGTGCTGAGAAGGAAAGGAAGAGAACAGAGATCAAAGCTGCAGAGACCCCGGGCATCCCCTTCTGACAGGGCCGTCCCAAGCCAGCTCTTCTCATGGCCCGGCGGGAACACGGCGGACAACTGGATGAGCTAGAACTTGCTGGCCAGGAATGCCCCAAATCAAAAGCCCCGGAAACCTCGCTCTCTCTGCTCCCTATGCCACACTTGGTCTGCACAGCGAGCAGAGCCCTCCTAGCCGGCCCCAGGAATTGAAGCTCGCTGCCCAGGCTCTTTCCTTCTCCCCACCACCCCCACCTGACACCCTGCTGCCCTCACTCACTGCTGCAGATCTTCTCCAGTTTCTCCTCACTCTGGTCCTTCAAGTGCCACCCGATGAGCCCTAGGTGCACACCCAGCCCATCACAAATCTGCCTGCCCAGCCCATCCCCACCAGCGCAGCTCCCCTCGGCCCAAGTGGCCTGGAATCGTGCCCTTGTGTCCTTGGGCAGGGCTGAGCCTGGTGCGGACTCCAGCACCTAACGCTCGAGGAGGGCATAGAGGGAGTGAAGAAGGCTCCCAGCAGCCCCCGTGTGTGAACAGGGATGGAAGAGGGAGATGGGGGCCCCTGTGCTCCTAGACCCTGCACAGGGCAGTTGGGGCTCCAGCAGCCAGCTGGGCTGGTTCTTGGGGGCCAGGCTGCCCTGCAACAGTGAGGGGCTGTGACTCACCAATGACCCTTAGGGCCTCTTCTCGTAAGGACTCTTGGAGGTTCTCTAAGCACAGCAGGCTCTGGCACAGATATTCTTCTGCTCGGCTGCTGTCCCCGGCAAGCTGCACACAGCAAGAGGGCATCGGCTTAGCGCGGAGCCTCCCCGCTCACACAGGCAGTCCCTCAGTCTCTGTGGCCTTCTTCAGTCACATTCCTGGGGGCACGGCGCCTGGGCTTACCAAGCACTCGCTGATCCTCCAGGTCTGTGCCGTCTCCAACAGACACTGGAGCTGCTCCCACCTGAGCAGCTTGGCAGCACGAAGGAGAGCTTCCTGGGAGGCCTGCAGAGCAGCAGAGACAGGGAAATGCCGTTGCAGCCAAGGCAAGGAGACCTTGCATCCCCCTCCCCTTTGCAAGCCTCAGAGCTTTTCCTGGCCCCTGCGGGGAAGATGCAGCATGGGACCGAGTGTGCCACTGGCTTCAGAGCCCTCCTGGCACCACCGCCATGCCAGGCACCTCGTGCTGCTGAGGCACCACAGCAGAGATCCTCAAGAGCTGCTGAGCTGTAGCCAGGGTCAGGGGGAGGCCTCAGTGCTGCACTCACAGAGACAACTCAACCAGAAGTGCCTGCAAGGGGCCCCGTGTGCCCAGCACGGCATTTGGCTCCCCACCCCTCTTCCTACGGGCCGTGCTTGCGAGGCTGGGGGCATGCGCACAGAGGGAGCACAGCTGGGAGGAGATGCCACCTCTCTGACCATGTGTGAAGAAGATGCCAAGGCAGGAGGATGGAGGCACTGGTGGGCCCAGAGCAGACGGGGATGCTGGTGCCGTGCTGTCCTCAGGGAGCCACGAGGTAGCTCCCCATGGGCACACACACTCAAAGGGTACCATTGCCAGAGCTCTTGGCCCTAATGCTCAGCTCTACCCTAGGGGGGTCAGCATTGCCCTCCCCAAATCACCCCAAAAGACGGTACAAAATCTCACCTGAGCCACGCTCTGGATCCGGTCATGCAGGTGGAAGTATAAGAGCAGCAGGCTGCCTCGCACTTGCTTCTCCATCTGCCTTTTGTCAGAGCCCACTACGAGCTCCATCACTTCGGTGAAGAGGCGAATGGAGAGCTCTCGCACGCACTTGGAGTCCTGGTGGGAAGGAAGAGGAGACGACCTCAGCGCTGGCTGCTCCAAACTCACAGTGAGCAAGGGGCTCAGTGCCTGATAAGGAGACCAACGTCTCTGCTTCTCGCTCTGCACGGCAGCGCTGTGGGCCACATCTGCGGCCAGAGCCAAATGGACCCAGACCCAGGAGGGGCAATGCCAGGGAGAACAGAGCTGCGGGAGGCACCTGTGCTTGCAACGGCTCCTCTGGCCCTTGCTGCCCTCCCACCAGCTGGGCAGGACAAGGCAGCAGTCCGATAACCCCAGGGCTAAGCGTTTCCTGACAGCGCCCAGGGCCCACAGCGGGGCCAGAGTTTCACGTGCCTCAAATGCACGTGGCAACATGCACAGCACAGCCGTGACCCTGCCCAGAAGCCTACGGACAGGCCAAGAGGACCCCCAGCTCTCCCCCCAGCCATTACATCATCAAAGAGCGGCACAAGCTGCTTGGTCAGCTGTAGCGCGATGGGGCCGGCCATCCACTTGTCCATGAAACGGAGCACGTTGCTCAGCACCATCAGGACCTTCGTGCCGACAGCCCCGTCCACATCCCGCACCCGACGGAGGATGTCTGGGAGCAGCAACTGCACTTTTCTTGCCTGCAAGAAACACACCTCTCTCTCTTGTGAAGCAGTGAAGACCAGGCCGGAAGAAACACTCTGCTTATTAGCTAGCAGCCAGGAGCAGCTACCAGAGCTCCCGCTCCCCGGTACAGTCCAAGCTACTGTAGGACTCAGCAGCCCCTGCCCAAACCCCGCTTCACCCGGCTGACCCCTGCTCACCATCTCAGGTCTCTCGGAGAGCATCATGAGGCTTCTGAGTACTAGCCCACGCTCCATCAGGCACTGCCTTGGAAGACCCTTGAGGAAGAGGTCCTCCTCTCCCCTCAGGTCCATGCCGAGCAGCAGCTGAAACACACGTAACGAAACACACGTAACACAGAGTCGCTGGCAGCACAGCCCGCATCATGTAGCGCTGCCTCCAACCATCAGCCTGGGGCAAGGGCACCAAGTGCAGGCACAGCCCAGACCAGAGGCAGCAGGGGTGCCGGGTGCTCCCCTGCACGCCTCCTTACGCTTCGCCTCAAGGCACACCACACGGCCTGCTCCCCTCTTCCAGCTCGAGGTGCAAGACAGCTCAGCCTCTATGCACAAGACAGTGCTTAGAGGCGCCTCTGCGAGGTGCTGCTTGCCATCAGGCTTACCTCTTCAAGGGAAGCTGTCCTGGGGAAGTGCCTGAAGGGCTTCTTTCTGCCGAGCAGCGGTGCCAGCAGGTGGAAGAGGCAGAAACACAAGGCTCCTGGGCGCTTCCTCATCTCTCTGGCAGGCAGAAGAAGGCACCTTTGGTCCTGAGCAAGCCACGTAAACCTCCACGGGCATTGCACTGCCCCATTTGAGACACTCCCTCCCAGCTTTGGGACTGGGGTGGAGCACCTGATGGGGCCGATGGTAAGGAACTGCTCCTGTCGCCACTCCTTCAGGAAGGTATCGACCTCCTGTGGCGTCAGGTCTGTGCTGAAGGAGACCCCAAAGAGCAGCACCAAGAAGAGCCGTGGAAATACCGCTTCCACTTGCTGGGGGCATGTGGGCTGTTCGATGAGCTCATGGAGCGCCCTGATTGCCTGCAGAAAACATCCAGCAACAGCTCTCCCTGCTGAGACCTCCCCCGTTACCTGGCCCAAGCCTGGGCGGCTGAGGCTCAGGCGCTGCCCCAGGCCACAGAGCATACAGGTGGAGCAGCTGGCTTGGCTGCCTGGCCAGAGCTAAGTCACGCAAGCACTCCGGGCTCAGTTTGTGGCATGCCCGTGACAAACCTGCCTGGGCTGCCACAATCCTCCCCCTGGGTGGGTCTCAGGCATCTGGCACCTGCCTCTGGCTTCCCTTTCCCAGCCCTCGGAGCCTGCCCGAGCTGTGTGTTGGCCCTGCTCTGCCCTCTACCCCTGCCCCTAACCCAACTTTCCAGCCTTCTAAACAAGATAAGGAGGTGCAAAGGTGGGAGAGGACACAGGGCTGCTCCCACAGGCTCCGTCTTGGTACTCACAGAGCCCCAAGCAGTACTCAGCATGCCGGCGTGCTGGCACTGCAGTGGCCTGGCACTGGGCACAACCCTGCCAGCTGCGGTCCTGAGGGGCTGTGTGTGTGTGTCCCGGCAGATGTCCTGGCCTGGGGGCACCTGGGGAAGGACAAAGGGGCCCTGCCTCTCACCCAGACAAGCCAATGCAGTCCTGGGGCTGAGCGAGCCCTTGTCCACAAACTCACCGCCAAGGAAAGCAGGATTGTTTTGTCCTGGCTGGAGGCGAGTGTCTTGTGCAGGGGCCAGTCCTCCACCAGGCTGAGGAGTTCCCGCAGCACCTTGTCCGCAGGCGTGGGCTCAGAGACCATCAGTCTCCACATCACTACGGCAGGGCTGCAGACCCAGAGCACTCTGTCAGCAAGGTGCCTCAGGTGCAGCGCTCTGAGCTGGGCAACCCCAGGCCCCCATCGTCTGGGGTCTGGCAGCCCAAGGGTCTTTGCACCGTTCCGCCCACACAGCACAAGCTCTGAAGGCTGGTGGCCCCCAAGCCCTAGAGGCAGCTGAGCCGCTTACTTGTTGCACGATGGTGAGTGGCACAAGAGGCTCTTGACCATCTCACGGGGGTACATGCAAGTGAGCTGGACAAGGGCCTTGTGTAGGCTCTGCTGGGCAGACACGTCTCTGATGGCCTTCAGGCTGGTGCAGATGCAGCTCACGATGCCTGGCACCTGGAGGCAGCACGTCTGAGAGTGGGGCTGCTGCCGGAGCACAGCCATTTCCCCAGCTCCCACTGAGTTTTCTTCTCTTTGTGCCGCCCTCTGCTTAGCCTCAGAGGGTGCCGGGTGCCTGGCGCACCTGGATTCAGAGGGTCGAGAAGGCCCCGGGAGGACTCCAGCCCTGCACACCCCCGTCGCAGCCTACTTACGTGCTCCAGCTGGGAGGCATCGTCTGGCATGAGCACGTCCAGCATGAGAGCAGCTGCCTGTGTCTCATAGGTGCTGGACGTTGTCATGCCCTGGATGGCCACGACAATGACATCTGCCCTCTCAGAGGGCTGGAGAAATTTCTTAAATATCTGTGGGAGAAAGGAGCAGAGGGAAGATGATAGAGAGGTCACACGGAGCTGGGTGGCAGCACTGAGGAGGAGGTCAGGGCCCCTGTGCGCTGATGCGGAGGGGAACCAGAGCTTGCTGGCAGCCAGGGGGGAAGCCTTCTCTTAGCCCCTGTGCAGGGACAGTGCAAGCCCTCTCCCCGGTGACCGCAAGCCCCCCTTAGCCCCACTGCTTCAGGACCCTTCTGCTCATGCAAGCCTCATGCCGACCCCACGGCCACCAGGCCCCCAGGGGAGGCACGCCTTACCACAGCAATTTCCACAGCACTGATGGACTGTGGAACCCAGAAGGCGTTGGCTGCTTCCCAGTCCCTCTGCAGCTCCAGATGCTCGGGGCTGTCCTGGGTCACTTCCCTGCCTGCGCAGGAGGGGAAACACAGGGCAGTCAGTGGGAAGGGCAGCGAGGTGGAGATGGCGCACTGACAGCATGCGGGAGGAATCTTTGGAACTGCATGCATGCATGTCCCCTCCCTGCCTGGGGAAGCAGATGTGTAGCTCAGCAGCCGTGTCCTGCTGCTCAGGCACCCACTCCACTAAGCCTGGGCTCTGTGGGTCCCAGGCTCGACGCAGCACGCTTGCTGCCTGCGCCGGCGACACGGGCGTGTTCTGCTCCTTTCTCTCGCTGAGCAGAGTGGCGCTGAGGCAGTGCTGTGGCTCGCCTGGCCTTGCCTGGGTGTCTATATGGGGGAGGACCGAGGCCGGTGCAGAGGCTCTTACTTCTTTGCTGCAGCAGGAATTTGTGCAAGTGACGCAGGGCATCGGCTGCTCCGCGACTGGTCCCCTCGTCCTTGTAAGCGCAGCACAAGGCAAGACATCCCACCAGCTTCCCCGTGATGGAGAGATGCAGGTTTCCATGGCTGGCCGCGCTGCTGTCCTTGCTTCTTGCCGAGCGGGAGCCGGCTCGGTTCTGGGGGAGGGAGGCAGCACTGGCACCAGGGCTGCGGGCCACCAGTCAGCACCAAAGCCTGGCAGCCAGAGCCCACCCAGGGCTGGAGGCCAAGGGAGCCAGAGCTTTAGAGGGCCCTGCAGCCCTGGCTCCCACCGCAGCTGGGCAGCAGCCCAGGGCAGTGATGACTAGAACTACAGGGGGCTGCCAGCCACCAGAAAGGGCTGACGGGGTGTCCAGAAGCTGCCTGGACCACAGGCTCCTTACCTTCAGCAAGGACAAGCAGTTGACGAGGAAGTCGGCGAGCCCAGCAATCCGCGCCACTGCCCTCTTCCGAGTAGCTGCCTGCTGGGAGTCTGTGAACGGCAGCAGGACCTGGAAGAGGAAAGCTGCTGCTCTGCCCTGCAACCTAGGGGCTGCCAGCTGTGTGGGGCCTCATCAGGAGGGTCCACCTCCTGCCCTTGCTTTGGCGTGAGGCAAGCTTTGGCGGGAGCCCTGGCCTGCAGAGGCAGTGCGCAAGGCTTTCCCCTCCCATTGCCCTCATCCCAGGGAGCCCCAGCCACTCCGAGCAAAAGTGAGATCTGCAGGATGTGCTGCATCTCCTGGAGGCCGGATGTGGGATGTCTGAGGACCAGCAACTGCAGCATGTTATCCATAGCATCCATGGTCTGCAAGGAGGACAGAGGGCGGTGCCACTTCCTGCCCCTGCTAGCACAGGGCAGCCAGCACCAAGCACAGAGGGCCTGCCAGGCTGCCCAGAGCTCAGCTGGCACGTACCTTGGAGTAGAGGGAAGCATCCAGGTTTGCCATGTCCTCTTCTGGAGGAAGCTGGAATACACTGGAGAAGCAGGCGTGCAGAAGCCTTTTCTGCACTTCGCCCCTCACATGAAGCTTCGCTTCACTGCAAGGAGAGAAAGGCACCTCTCAGATCCTGGTGCTGACGGAGGTACCTACAAACCTCAGAGATGGGAGACCCCACGCGAGGTAGGGGAGCGTGCCTGGAGGCACCTCCTCCTCCACCCCCTCTTCCCCCCGCCCACCCAGGACACAGACCCAGGCACCAAAGACAGTGCTGGCAGGTGGGGCCCGATGCCCTCCGCGTCTCCTGCCTCACCCCCACTTGGAGGGAACATCCGGAGACGCCAGGAACTAGGGCTCCAGGGCTTCATCTGCCCTCCCGTCTACCCCACCCTCGGGCCCAAGGCAGGATCCAGGAGCGGATGCCCAGCACGTGGCACTGACGGACTCCCCCAGGACAGGGCGGCTCGGAGAGCTGCCGCAGGGGCTGTCCGGCGGGGAGGCCTTGGCCAAGCCAGGGGCTGGGGCACTTGGGTACCTCATGGCAACAACGGTGAGCATCACTTGCTGCCTCACTGCATTGTCCAGGTGTTTAATGGACTCTTCACAGAGCAGCGCCTGGAGAGCACAGCTGTGATGGGGCACGGGAACCGTCAGCGCCCAGCAAGGAGCCTGCAGGGCTGGCGGAGCCCAGGTGCCCCCAGCACAGCCGCCCCCTCATCAAACAGGGCCCTGCTCGCAGGGCTTCTCAGGGGCTCCTGGAGACCTGCGGTGGGAAGGTCTCCCCCCGGCCTGTCCTTACTGGCACGACAGTGCCCCACCGGCATGCCCTCGTCCCCAGGCCTGCGGGGCGTCCCCTCACCGTGAGATGCTCTGTCAGCTCGGCTCTGCAGAAGTGAAGGGACTGCCACATGGAGAAATCTCTGCGAGAGGCCTTGCAGAGGGTATGGATGGCAGACAGAAACTGCAGCTTCTGAGCTGCTTCCTGACAAGGAGAAGAGAGACAGAGCAGAGGGCCTGAGAGGCGCAGAGGAATGACCGGCAGCCCCAGGGCACCGCGAGACCCGCACTGGTGTGCGGCATGCCTGCAAGGGAGCATCTCTGTGCAGCCGGCACCCCTCTGGGGGCTTCTGAGCACTGAGCAGGCACAGCGGCACCCACCATGACATGCAGGCCCGGGAACCCCCCAGGAGTCGCTGGCACCAGCCCAACAGAAACGACCATGGTTACCTTCCTTCTGCTTTCAAAATAGGTGTGCATGCAGCCCAGGGCTTCTGCCACCTCTCTGGGCGTGCTGGGACCTGAGGCGGAAAGAGAGGCGGCGGAGCTGCAGGGGCTGCCGGGCAGGTCGGAGGGAAGAGCTGAGGCCTCAGCCCAGCCACCCGTGCCGGCTCAACATGCCGCAGCCAGCAGCCCCTCGCCCTGCCCGGTCACTCACTGATCCGCAGGAGATCGAGCACGCACAGGCTGTAGGGCAGCACCCGACAGCTGCTCTCCGCAGGGGCTGGAGACAGCCTGCCCTCCTCCTCCTCCTCCACCTCCTCCTCATCTGCCCAGGCCACCCTGGGGCAGCTGGGGGGGCGTCTCTCCGCCATCCTGCGGGACAGAGGCAAGGCGTGAGGGTCTCTGTGCCAGCCGCCAAAGGCACCCCGGCAGCCCCGTCCCGCTTACCCGGATCTACCGCGCACGGGGAGACCTCAGGGAAACGCCTCGGCCATACGAGACTGCTGGTGGGCTCGCAGGGAAAGGCTTGGGCACGCTCGGGGGGTTCCTCCGCGCGCTCCCGTCCACTCCCTTCACCGCCTTCCCGGACACTGCGGGGCGGCGGCCGTGTGCGGGCGTCATAGGAGGGGGGTGGTGGTCACAAAGGGCCCCGTTGTCACCCCGGGGCAGGGCACGTTCCCATGGGGAGGGGGCACCGGAGCCGGGTCCCTCGTCCCGGGACACCCGCAACCGCAGTGGAAGTAGCCGCATGGGGAGGGAAACGCGTGGAAACACCGATAATCAGGATCCTCGCGGAACACAAACCGGTGGCAGTGCTTTGGAGGAAGAAATACTAAAGGAAATGTTAGCAGAACGGCGTGGAAATAACGAGAACTGCCAGTTCTGGGGATACATAAGAAATATTTGGGAACTTTACGATACACCGTAAAGTAAGAGCAACAAAAGTTAATAAAAAGAAGCAGCAGAAGTGAGTGTTGGTAGCATGAAATGTTAACTAGGATTGTAAGATTACTCACATGATCTAAATACTCCTCAGACAGAAATCTACTGGGAAAGTCAAATTATTAGAAATTTAACAAGATACGGAAATTGTAGTATTATTAGCAGCACTGACACATTCTGGGCTCTCCCTTTCTCCCCTCTGTGGAAACCTCCTGGCATTTACCCTTTTGGGGCCCTTTCAGTGTTTATTTTGCACTGCCTCACCACTAAGCAGGCCGGAGTCGGTGCCCAGGGCACAGCTCTGAGCAAACAGACCCAGGATGGCATCCTGAGGGCACCCCCAAATGGGGGGCACCCCCCACCCCGGCTTTGGCTAGGTGCCCACCCACGATCCCTCCTTCCCTGTGTTTGTGCCCCCCAGATCCTCTGCTTGGCTTTTCGAGCTCCACTCGGTGTTTTGGAGCTCCCCTCTTGCCCCAGAGGGCAGGGTTTGTGCCCTCCCACCCAGTCCCTCCCTTTTGCCTTTCTTTACCCTCCGCACGCCCGGAGCCCTCTGGGGCAGCCCCATGCGCAGCCCTCACGCAGCGCGAAGGAAGGTGCGGCAGGGGCTCTCCAGAGCCATCGCCCAGCAGCACCGGTCCACGTGCTGGAGCCGCGGCCAGCGCTCAGGATGCTGTGACGGGTTTTCCTCCAGCGAAGGAGAAGAGGGCCCAGAGCCGGTTTGTGCCGGAAAGGGGAGGGAAGAGACAGCCCGCCTGGAGACAGCAAAGGGACCCAGTGGGGAGCGGGGAGCCCCCAGACCTGGGCACCACGATTGGTCCGGACCGTGGTGCGAGGGGCGGGGAACGCAGACCGCAGCGGTATAACGGACCGGGGGCAGTTGTTGCTGCTCGGGGTCCCTCCTCAGAGGCAGCCAGCCGCCCGCGCTGCCCAGCCCCTCACTCCCTCACACTCTGCAGCAGCACCTGTGCCTGGGCTGGGGGCCCGGGGGAGCTTCACGTCTCGGGACAGCGGCTGAGGAGGAACTGAGGGAGGCTGAGGGGCTCCCGGCTGGCCCGCGCAAGCCTCGTGCTCCTGCTCTCCTGCCCTGCCTGAGTTTCCATCTCCAGCCCAGGAGGGACGCGCAGCCAGGAGGGCTGCCTTTGCGTTTCAGGAGGCTCCTCACAAGCCACCAGCTGGAGCTTCCTCCACAGCCCCCAGGGAAGTCAGCTCGGCTCGGCTGGCAGGGAACAAGTCTTCCCGCTCACTGGTGGCAGGTGGCCGCAGCACAGCAGGGAGGGCAGGAGGGAGCCTGCGGGCACTGCCAGCTCCCCCCTGCTGCTCCTGCCACGCTGGCTCCCGCCACGCTGCCTCGCCACGGCAGTCCCCCCAGCAGCAGCGGCTGTCCTCTGGGCTCTTGGGGAGGGCCCATAGCCCTCAGAGGCAACACAGCCCCACACGGCCTCTGCTGTGGTCACCCTCCCACAGGCCTGTGGAGCGCTCCCTGTCCTGTCCCTGCTGCGGGACACTGACTCCCAGAAAAGTCCAGGTTGGAAGGGACCTCTGGAGATCCTCTGCTCTGATGTCCTCTTGGGAAGCAGGGCCTTAGATTAGTTTATCCACAGCCCCGCTAAGGCAAGTCTTGACTATTGCCAGGGATGGGCAGGCCACCCCTTCTCTGGGCGCCCTATTCCAACAGGGAAGCTAAAGAGAATCAAGAGCAGCAAGACCAATGTCATTTCACTAATGCCTGCCAACTTCAGGTAGAACAAGGAATGAAGTCGTGAACGTCGTATGAGGTCTTGTACTTGGCAAAACACAGGAAGCCAAAGTGGAGAAAACCAGCCAGAAGTTGTAGAGGTTGTTAAGGGGGGGGGGAACCCCCAAACCCAACCCTTCTCTTTGCTCCTCATTGAACATTTAGCCAAGCTGATAGCGACCATACCAGCCTAAGAACTGCATATAAGTCCTTTGCTTATTCTCAGCAGGGAGGCCTCTGCCTGACCTGTGTACCGGGCACACTTCCCCCAGAGCTGCCGGTGCCTGTGAATACAGGCTCCCTCAACTAAATTGCTGCTGGTAGCTTTCTACACCACTGATGTTCCCTTGTTCTTGTGGTGGGGGGAGTGGAAAGCAATTGTGTACTTGACCATAAAGCTGGGGTTTCAAGGGACTGTAAAATGATCACTGGTGTCTGGTACTTTCTCAACTCAGGGTGGGAGATGGAGCATTTCTCTCTTGTGTGTGCCTGCCTAAGCATCCACAAGGAACCCTGTGTATTTTGGGATGAAGGGCTCAGGGGCAGAGCAGAAGGTGAAAAAGATGCCTGGGATGCACGTGCCTTGAGCACTTGCACTGGGAGTGCAAATTGCCGTGGCCCCAGCACGGTGGAGACAGGAAAGGAGCTGCTGAGGCAGCGATGGCATAGGTGTGGGAGAGTTGTTTTCCACCTGCTGTCTCCCTAAAGAAATGACACTCAGCCACAGTGAAGAAACAAAGTTGCTTCATTGGAAAAAGTGCAGGGAAGGGAGAAGTGCCAGGGACAACTGAGAGCACCACAGGCTCAGGACTGAGCAGCGTTCCCACAGCAAACACAGCCGTCGCCCAGAGGCCAGCACCACCGCTTCGAGGCTCTCCTCAGCCGGTAGCACAGGGCTTTCCCATTGCCTCTGGAGGAAGACCTCTTCCGAGCTCTCAGGATAAAGACTGTTTGAGCTGCCAGGGAACGGATGGAGGGGCTGATGTCCTTCTCCATGCCTTCAAGTGCTGAGAAGGAAAGGAAGAGAACAGAGATCAAAGCTGCAGAGACCCCGGGCATCCCCTTCTGACAGGGCCGTCCCAAGCCAGCTCTTCTCATGGCCCGGCGGGAACACGGCGGACAACTGGATGAGCTAGAACTTGCTGGCCAGGAATGCCCCAAATCAAAAGCCCCGGAAACCTCGCTCTCTCTGCTCCCTATGCCACACTTGGTCTGCACAGCGAGCAGAGCCCTCCTAGCCGGCCCCAGGAATTGAAGCTCGCTGCCCAGGCTCTTTCCTTCTCCCCACCACCCCCACCTGACACCCTGCTGCCCTCACTCACTGCTGCAGATCTTCTCCAGTTTCTCCTCACTCTGGTCCTTCAAGTGCCACCCGATGAGCCCTAGGTGCACACCCAGCCCATCACAAATCTGCCTGCCCAGCCCATCCCCACCAGCGCAGCTCCCCTCGGCCCAAGTGGCCTGGAATCGTGCCCTTGTGTCCTTGGGCAGGGCTGAGCCTGGTGCGGACTCCAGCACCTAACGCTCGAGGAGGGCATAGAGGGAGTGAAGAAGGCTCCCAGCAGCCCCCGTGTGTGAACAGGGATGGAAGAGGGAGATGGGGGCCCCTGTGCTCCTAGACCCTGCACAGGGCAGTTGGGGCTCCAGCAGCCAGCTGGGCTGGTTCTTGGGGGCCAGGCTGCCCTGCAACAGTGAGGGGCTGTGACTCACCAATGACCCTTAGGGCCTCTTCTCGTAAGGACTCTTGGAGGTTCTCTAAGCACAGCAGGCTCTGGCACAGATATTCTTCTGCTCGGCTGCTGTCCCCGGCAAGCTGCACACAGCAAGAGGGCATCGGCTTAGCGCGGAGCCTCCCCGCTCACACAGGCAGTCCCTCAGTCTCTGTGGCCTTCTTCAGTCACATTCCTGGGGGCACGGCGCCTGGGCTTACCAAGCACTCGCTGATCCTCCAGGTCTGTGCCGTCTCCAACAGACACTGGAGCTGCTCCCACCTGAGCAGCTTGGCAGCACGAAGGAGAGCTTCCTGGGAGGCCTGCAGAGCAGCAGAGACAGGGAAATGCCGTTGCAGCCAAGGCAAGGAGACCTTGCATCCCCCTCCCCTTTGCAAGCCTCAGAGCTTTTCCTGGCCCCTGCGGGGAAGATGCAGCATGGGACCGAGTGTGCCACTGGCTTCAGAGCCCTCCTGGCACCACCGCCATGCCAGGCACCTCGTGCTGCTGAGGCACCACAGCAGAGATCCTCAAGAGCTGCTGAGCTGTAGCCAGGGTCAGGGGGAGGCCTCAGTGCTGCACTCACAGAGACAACTCAACCAGAAGTGCCTGCAAGGGGCCCCGTGTGCCCAGCACGGCATTTGGCTCCCCACCCCTCTTCCTACGGGCTGTGCTTGCGAGGCTGGGGGCATGCGCACAGAGGGAGCACAGCTGGGAGGAGATGCCACCTCTCTGACCATGTGTGAAGAAGATGCCAAGGCAGGAGGATGGAGGCACTGGTGGGCCCAGAGCAGACGGGGATGCTGGTGCCGTGCTGTCCTCAGGGAGCCACGAGGTAGCTCCCCATGGGCACACACACTCAAAGGGTACCATTGCCAGAGCTCTTGGCCCTAATGCTCAGCTCTACCCTAGGGGGGTCAGCATTGCCCTCCCCAAATCACCCCAAAAGACGGTACAAAATCTCACCTGAGCCACGCTCTGGATCCGGTCATGCAGGTGGAAGTATAAGAGCAGCAGGCTGCCTCGCACTTGCTTCTCCATCTGCCTTTTGTCAGAGCCCACTACGAGCTCCATCACTTCGGTGAAGAGGCGAATGGAGAGCTCTCGCACGCACTTGGAGTCCTGGTGGGAAGGAAGAGGAGACGACCTCAGCGCTGGCTGCTCCAAACTCACAGTGAGCAAGGGGCTCAGTGCCTGATAAGGAGACCAACGTCTCTGCTTCTCGCTCTGCACAGCAGCGCTGTGGGCCACATCTGCGGCCAGAGCCAAATGGACCCAGACCCAGGAGGGGCAATGCCAGGGAGAACAGAGCTGCGGGAGGCACCTGTGCTTGCAACGGCTCCTCTGGCCCTTGCTGCCCTCCCACCAGCTGGGCAGGACAAGGCAGCAGTCCGATAACCCCAGGGCTAAGCGTTTCCTGACAGCGCCCAGGGCCCACAGCGGGGCCAGAGTTTCACGTGCCTCAAATGCACGTGGCAACATGCACAGCACAGCCGTGACCCTGCCCAGAAGCCTACGGACAGGCCAAGAGGACCCCCAGCTCTCCCCCCAGCCATTACATCATCAAAGAGCGGCACAAGCTGCTTGGTCAGCTGTAGCGCGATGGGGCCGGCCATCCACTTGTCCATGAAACGGAGCACGTTGCTCAGCACCATCAGGACCTTCGTGCCGACAGCCCCGTCCACATCCCGCACCCGACGGAGGATGTCTGGGAGCAGCAACTGCACTTTTCTTGCCTGCAAGAAACACACCTCTCTCTCTTGTGAAGCAGTGAAGACCAGGCCGGAAGAAACACTCTGCTTATTAGCTAGCAGCCAGGAGCAGCTACCAGAGCTCCCGCTCCCTGGTACAGTCCAAGCTACTGTAGGACTCAGCAGCCCCTGCCCAAACCCCGCTTCACCCGGCTGACCCCTGCTCACCATCTCAGGTCTCTCGGAGAGCATCATGAGGCTTCTGAGTACTAGCCCACGCTCCATCAGGCACTGCCTTGGAAGACCCTTGAGGAAGAGGTCCTCCTCTCCCCTCAGGTCCATGCCGAGCAGCAGCTGAAACACACGTAACGAAACACACGTAACACAGAGTCGCTGGCAGCACAGCCCGCATCATGTAGCGCTGCCTCCAACCATCAGCCTGGGGCAAGGGCACCAAGTGCAGGCACAGCCCAGACCAGAGGCAGCAGGGGTGCCGGGTGCTCCCCTGCACGCCTCCTTACGCTTCGCCTCAAGGCACACCACACGGCCTGCTCCCCTCTTCCAGCTCGAGGTGCAAGACAGCTCAGCCTCTATGCACAAGACAGTGCTTAGAGGCGCCTCTGCGAGGTGCTGCTTGCCATCAGGCTTACCTCTTCAAGGGAAGCTGTCCTGGGGAAGTGCCTGAAGGGCTTCTTTCTGCCGAGCAGCGGTGCCAGCAGGTGGAAGAGGCAGAAACACAAGGCTCCTGGGCGCTTCCTCATCTCTCTGGCAGGCAGAAGAAGGCACCTTTGGTCCTGAGCAAGCCACGTAAACCTCCACGGGCATTGCACTGCCCCATTTGTTAATTGGAATGTTAAGATTCTTTGAAAACATAACTTTCTTGCTGTGTCATCTCTCTTGTCACTGTATCTTGAGTCACAAACACATTTCACAGAAGCGGTGAAGTTAGGGAAGTATTGTCATTTTGCAGATAAGGAATGAAAAGGAAACAGATCAGAGATCAGTCCTACACAAATCTATGGGATTTAAAACCCCTAAGAACCTGATCTGAAGTAAGCTGCCTAAGGCTACAACAGGGATAGTCACTGGTGCAGGAAGAAACTGAACCAAGATTATTCTAATTCCAGGCCAGTACCCTAGTATCAAGTTTGGCCTCTTCCTACAAATAAAGAACTGTATATACCTATTTATATGGTGCTTCATGAAATGTAAAGCGAGATCACTTAGTAAATCTCCCTTACCAAGTCACAGTTCTTCATGGACTACTTTGGTAGATGGGAAAGTTTCTTTATTGGTCCACTATCTTCTATGACTCCTTTGTTGCAAATGTCAGTGTAAGCATTTAGATGAGTTTTAATGTGATCCCAGCAACTGTCCATTCAGAATGAAAGTAAGCTGGCCAAATGTGTGAGCACGTTACCAATGGTAGTAACTAGAAGTAACTTCCTATCTCAGCTAAGTTTAAACCTGAGGCTTATAGTTGTTGCAGAAATATGACCTTTAAGCAGCTGAGTTGCTTAAATTGTTATACAGAGGGAAACTATGTAAACAGGTCACTGGTTTTTATGTAGTTGTGGCTGCTGATGTTAACTACTTGGTGTGGAGAAAGAATAGCAAATCTTGTTTGGGACTGGGGTGGAGCACCTGATGCGGCCGATGGTAAGGAACTGCTCCTGTCGCCACTCCTTCAGGAAGGTATCGACCTCCTGTGGCGTCAGGTCTGTGCTGAAGGAGACCCCAAAGAGCAGCACCAAGAAGAGCCGTGGAAATACCGCTTCCACTTGCTGGGGGCATGTGGGCTGTTCGATGAGCTCATGGAGCGCCCTGATTGCCTGCAGAAAACATCCAGCAACAGCTCTCCCTGCTGAGACCTCCCCCGTTACCTGGCCCAAGCCTGGGCGGCTGAGGCTCAGGTGCTGCCCCAGGCCACAGAGCATACAGGTGGAGCAGCCGGCTTGGCTGCCTGGCCAGAGCTAAGTCACGCAAGCACTCCGGGCTCAGTTTGTGGCATGCCCGTGACAAACCTGCCTGGGCTGCCACAATCCTCCCCCTGGGTGGGTCTCAGGCATCTGGCACCTGCCTCTGGCTTCCCTTTCCCAGCCCTCGGAGCCTGCCCGAGCTGTGTGTTGGCCCTGCTCTGCCCTCTACCCCTGCCCCTAACCCAACTTTCCAGCCTTCTAAACAAGATAAGGAGGTGCAAAGGTGGGAGAGGACACAGGGCTGCTCCCACAGGCTCCGTCTTGGTACTCACAGAGCCCCAAGCAGTACTCAGCATGCCGGCGTGCTGGCACTGCAGTGGCCTGGCACTGGGCACAACCCTGCCAGCTGCGGTCCTGAGGGGCTGTGTGTGTGTGTCCCGGCAGATGTCCTGGCCTGGGGGCACCTGGGGAAGGACAAAGGGGCCCTGCCTCTCACCCAGACAAGCCAATGCAGTCCTGGGGCTGAGCGAGCCCTTGTCCACAAACTCACCGCCAAGGAAAGCAGGATTGTTTTGTCCTGGCTGGAGGCGAGTGTCTTGTGCAGGGGCCAGTCCTCCACCAGGCTGAGGAGTTCCCGCAGCACCTTGTCCGCAGGCGTGGGCTCAGAGACCATCAGTCTCCACATCACTACGGCAGGGCTGCAGACCCAGAGCACTCTGTCAGCAAGGTGCCTCAGGTGCAGCGCTCTGAGCTGGGCAACCCCAGGCCCCCATCGTCTGGGGTCTGGCAGCCCAAGGGTCTTTGCACCGTTCCGCCCACACAGCACAAGCTCTGAAGGCTGGTGGCCCCCAAGCCCTAGAGGCAGCTGAGCCGCTTACTTGTTGCACGATGGTGAGTGGCACAAGAGGCTCTTGACCATCTCACGGGGGTACATGCAAGTGAGCTGGACAAGGGCCTTGTGTAGGCTCTGCTGGGCAGACACGTCTCTGATGGCCTTCAGGCTGGTGCAGATGCAGCTCACGATGCCTGGCACCTGGAGGCAGCACGTCTGAGAGTGGGGCTGCTGCCGGAGCACAGCCATTTCCCCAGCTCCCACTGAGTTTTCTTCTCTTTGTGCCGCCCTCTGCTTAGCCTCAGAGGGTGCCGGGTGCCTGGCGCACCTGGATTCAGAGGGTCGAGAAGGCCCCGGGAGGACTCCAGCCCTGCACACCCCCGTCGCAGCCTACTTACGTGCTCCAGCTGGGAGGCATCGTCTGGCATGAGCACGTCCAGCATGAGAGCAGCTGCCTGTGTCTCATAGGTGCTGGACGTTGTCATGCCCTGGATGGCCACGACAATGACATCTGCCCTCTCAGAGGGCTGGAGAAATTTCTTAAATATCTGTGGGAGAAAGGAGCAGAGGGAAGATGATAGAGAGGTCACACGGAGCTGGGTGGCAGCACTGAGGAGGAGGTCAGGGCCCCTGTGCGCTGATGCGGAGGGGAACCAGAGCTTGCTGGCAGCCAGGGGGGAAGCCTTCTCTTAGCCCCTGTGCAGGGACAGTGCAAGCCCTCTCCCCGGTGACCGCAAGCCCCCCTTAGCCCCACTGCTTCAGGACCCTTCTGCTCATGCAAGCCTCATGCCGACCCCACGGCCACCAGGCCCCCAGGGGAGGCACGCCTTACCACAGCAATTTCCACAGCACTGATGGACTGTGGAACCCAGAAGGCGTTGGCTGCTTCCCAGTCCCTCTGCAGCTCCAGATGCTCGGGGCTGTCCTGGGTCACTTCCCTGCCTGCGCAGGAGGGGAAACACAGGGCAGTCAGTGGGAAGGGCAGCGAGGTGGAGATGGCGCACTGACAGCATGCGGGAGGAATCTTTGGAACTGCATGCATGCATGTCCCCTCCCTGCCTGGGGAAGCAGATGTGTAGCTCAGCAGCCGTGTCCTGCTGCTCAGGCACCCACTCCACTAAGCCTGGGCTCTGTGGGTCCCAGGCTCGACGCAGCACGCTTGCTGCCTGCGCCGGCGACACGGGCGTGTTCTGCTCCTTTCTCTCGCTGAGCAGAGTGGCGCTGAGGCAGTGCTGTGGCTCGCCTGGCCTTGCCTGGGTGTCTATATGGGGGAGGACCGAGGCCGGTGCAGAGGCTCTTACTTCTTTGCTGCAGCAGGAATTTGTGCAAGTGACGCAGGGCATCGGCTGCTCCGCGACTGGTCCCCTCGTCCTTGTAAGCGCAGCACAAGGCAAGACATCCCACCAGCTTCCCCGTGATGGAGAGATGCAGGTTTCCATGGCTGGCCGCGCTGCTGTCCTTGCTTCTTGCCGAGCGGGAGCCGGCTCGGTTCTGGGGGAGGGAGGCAGCACTGGCACCAGGGCTGCGGGCCACCAGTCAGCACCAAAGCCTGGCAGCCAGAGCCCACCCAGGGCTGGAGGCCAAGGGAGCCAGAGCTTTAGAGGGCCCTGCAGCCCTGGCTCCCACCGCAGCTGGGCAGCAGCCCAGGGCAGTGATGACTAGAACTACAGGGGGCTGCCAGCCACCAGAAAGGGCTGACGGGGTGTCCAGAAGCTGCCTGGACCACAGGCTCCTTACCTTCAGCAAGGACAAGCAGTTGACGAGGAAGTCGGCGAGCCCAGCAATCCGCGCCACTGCCCTCTTCCGAGTAGCTGCCTGCTGGGAGTCTGTGAACGGCAGCAGGACCTGGAAGAGGAAAGCTGCTGCTCTGCCCTGCAACCTAGGGGCTGCCAGCTGTGTGGGGCCTCATCAGGAGGGTCCACCTCCTGCCCTTGCTTTGGCGTGAGGCAAGCTTTGGCGGGAGCCCTGGCCTGCAGAGGCAGTGCGCAAGGCTTTCCCCTCCCATTGCCCTCATCCCAGGGAGCCCCAGCCACTCCGAGCAAAAGTGAGATCTGCAGGATGTGCTGCATCTCCTGGAGGCCGGATGTGGGATGTCTGAGGACCAGCAACTGCAGCATGTTATCCATAGCATCCATGGTCTGCAAGGAGGACAGAGGGCGGTGCCACTTCCTGCCCCTGCTAGCACAGGGCAGCCAGCACCAAGCACAGAGGGCCTGCCAGGCTGCCCAGAGCTCAGCTGGCACGTACCTTGGAGTAGAGGGAAGCATCCAGGTTTGCCATGTCCTCTTCTGGAGGAAGCTGGAATACACTGGAGAAGCAGGCGTGCAGAAGCCTTTTCTGCACTTCGCCCCTCACATGAAGCTTCGCTTCACTGCAAGGAGAGAAAGGCACCTCTCAGATCCTGGTGCTGACGGAGGTACCTACAAACCTCAGAGATGGGAGACCCCACGCGAGGTAGGGGAGCGTGCCTGGAGGCACCTCCTCCTCCACCCCCTCTTCCCCCCGCCCACCCAGGACACAGACCCAGGCACCAAAGACAGTGCTGGCAGGTGGGGCCCGATGCCCTCCGCGTCTCCTGCCTCACCCCCACTTGGAGGGAACATCCGGAGACGCCAGGAACTAGGGCTCCAGGGCTTCATCTGCCCTCCCGTCTACCCCACCCTCGGGCCCAAGGCAGGATCCAGGAGCGGACGCCCAGCACGTGGCACTGACGGACTCCCCCAGGACAGGGCGGCTCAGAGAGCTGCCGCAGGGGCTGTCCGGCGGGGAGGCCTTGGCCAAGCCAGGGGCTGGGGCACTTGGGTACCTCATGGCAACAACGGTGAGCATCACTTGCTGCCTCACTGCATTGTCCAGGTGTTTAATGGACTCTTCACAGAGCAGCGCCTGGAGAGCACAGCTGTGATGGGGCACGGGAACCGTCAGCGCCCAGCAAGGAGCCTGCAGGGCTGGCGGAGCCCAGGTGCCCCCAGCACAGCCGCCCCCTCATCAAACAGGGCCCTGCTCGCAGGGCTTCTCAGGGGCTCCTGGAGACCTGCGGTGGGAAGGTCTCCCCCCGGCCTGTCCTTACTGGCACGACAGTGCCCCACCGGCATGCCCTCGTCCCCAGGCCTGCGGGGCGTCCCCTCACTGTGAGATGCTCTGTCAGCTCGGCTCTGCAGAAGTGAAGGGACTGCCACATGGAGAAATCTCTGCGAGAGGCCTTGCAGAGGGTATGGATGGCAGACAGAAACTGCAGCTTCTGAGCTGCTTCCTGACAAGGAGAAGAGAGACAGAGCAGAGGGCCTGAGAGGCGCAGAGGAATGACCGGCAGCCCCAGGGCACCGCGAGACCCGCACTGGTGTGCGGCATGCCTGCAAGGGAGCATCTCTGTGCAGCCGGCACCCCTCTGGGGGCTTCTGAGCACTGAGCAGGCACAGCGGCACCCACCATGACATGCAGGCCCGGGAACCCCCCAGGAGTCGCTGGCACCAGCCCAACAGAAACGACCATGGTTACCTTCCTTCTGCTTTCAAAATAGGTGTGCATGCAGCCCAGGGCTTCTGCCACCTCTCTGGGCGTGCTGGGACCTGAGGCGGAAAGAGAGGCGGCGGAGCTGCAGGGGCTGCCGGGCAGGTCGGAGGGAAGAGCTGAGGCCTCAGCCCAGCCACCCGTGCCGGCTCAACATGCCGCAGCCAGCAGCCCCTCGCCCTGCCCGGTCACTCACTGATCCGCAGGAGATCGAGCACGCACAGGCTGTAGGGCAGCACCCGACAGCTGCTCTCCGCAGGGGCTGGAGACAGCCTGCCCTCCTCCTCCTCCTCCACCTCCTCCTCATCTGCCCAGGCCACCCTGGGGCAGCTGGGGGGGCGTCTCTCCGACATCCTGCGGGACAGAGGCAAGGCGTGAGGGTCTCTGTGCCAGCCGCCAAAGGCACCCCGGCAGCCCCGTCCCGCTTACCCGGATCTACCGCGCACGGGGAGACCTCAGGGAAACGCCTCGGCCATGCGAGACTGCCGGTGGGCTCGCAGGGAAAGGCTTGGGCACGCTCGGGGGGTTCCTCCGCGCGCTCCCGTCCACTCCCTTCACCGCCTTCCCGGACACTGCGGGGCGGCGGCCGTGTGCGGGCGTCATAGGAGGGGGGTGGTGGTCACAAAGGGCCCCGTTGTCACCCCGGGGCAGGGCACGTTCCCATGGGGAGGGGGCACCGGAGCCGGGTCCCTCGTCCTGGGACACCCGCAACCGCAGTGGAAGTAGCCGCATGGGGAGGGAAACGCGTGGAAACACCGATAATCAGGATCCTCGCGGAACACAAACCGGTGGCAGTGCTTTGGAGGAAGAAATACTAAAGGAAATGTTAGCAGAACGGCGTGGAAATAACGAGAACTGCCAGTTCTGGGGATACATAAGAAATATTTGGGAACTTTACGATACACCGTAAAGTAAGAGCAACAAAAGTTAATAAAAAGAAGCAGCAGAAGTGAGTGTTGGTAGCATGAAATGTTAACTAGGATTGTAAGATTACTCACATGATCTAAATACTCCTCAGACAGAAATCTACTGGGAAAGTCAAATTATTAGAAATTTAACAAGATACGGAAATTGTAGTATTATTAGCAGCACTGACACATTCTGGGCTCTCCCTTTCTCCCCTCTGTGGAAACCTCCTGGCATTTACCCTTTTGGGGCCCTTTCAGTGTTTATTTTGCACTGCCTCACCACCAAGCAGGCCGGAGTCGGTGCCCAGGGCACAGCTCTGAGCAAACAGACCCAGGATGGCATCCTGAGGGCACCCCCAAATGGGGGGCACCCCCCCACCCCGGCTTTGGCTAGGTGCCCACCCACGATCCCTCCTTCCCTGTGTTTGTGCCCCCCAGATCCTCTGCTTGGCTTTTCGAGCTCCACTCGGTGTTTTGGAGCTCCCCTCTTGCCCCAGAGGGCAGGGTTTGTGCCCTCCCACCCAGTCCCTCCCTTTTGCCTTTCTTTACCCTCCGCACGCTCGGAGCCCTCTGGGGCAGCCCCACGCGCAGCCCTCACGCAGCGCGAAGGAAGGTGCGGCAGGGGCTCTCCAGAGCCATCGCCCAGCAGCACCGGTCCACGTGCTGGAGCCGCGGCCAGCGCTCAGGATGCTGTGACGGGCTTTCCTCCAGCGAAGGAGAAGAGGGCCCAGAGCCGGTTTGTGCCGGAAAGGGGAGGGAAGAGACAGCCCGCCTGGAGACAGCAAAGGGACCCAGTGGGGAGCGGGGAGCCCCCAGACCTGGGCACCACAATTGGTCCGGACCGTGGTGCGAGGGGCGGGGAACGCAGACCGCAGGGGTATAACGGACCGGGGGCAGTTGTTGCTGCTCGGGGTCCCTCCTCAGAGGCAGCCAGCCGCCCGCGCTGCCCAGCCCCTCACTCCCTCACACTCTGCAGCAGCACCTGTGCCTGGGCTGGGGGCCCGGGGGAGCTTCACGTCTCGGGACAGCGGCTGAGGAGGAACTGAGGGAGGCTGAGGGGCTCCCGGCTGGCCCGCGCAAGCCTCGTGCTCCTGCTCTCCTGCCCTGCCTGAGTTTCCATCTCCAGCCCAGGAGGGACGCGCAGCCAGGAGGGCTGCCTTTGCGTTTCAGGAGGCTCCTCACAAGCCACCAGCTGGAGCTTCCTCCACAGCCCCCAGGGAAGTCAGCTCGGCTCGGCTGGCAGGGAACAAGTCTTCCCGCTCTCTGGTGGCAGGTGGCCGCAGCACAGCAGGGAGGGCAGGAGGGAGCCTGCGGGCACTGCCAGCTCCCCCCTGCTGCTCCTGCCACGCTGGCTCCCGCCACGCTGCCTCGCCACGGCAGTCCCCCCAGCAGCAGCGGCTGTCCTCTGGGCTCTTGGGGAGGGCCCATAGCCCTCAGAGGCAACACAGCCCCACACGGCCTCTGCTGTGGTCACCCTCCCACAGGCCTGTGGAGCGCTCCCTGTCCTGTCCCTGCTGCGGGACACTGACTCCCAGAAAAGTCCAGGTTGGAAGGGACCTCTGGAGATCCTCTGCTCTGATGTCCTCTTGGGAAGCAGGGCCTTAGATTAGTTTATCCACAGCCCCGCTAAGGCAAGTCTTGACTATTGCCAGGGATGGGCAGGCCACCCCTTCTCTGGGCGCCCTATTCCAACAGGGAAGCTAAAGAGAATCAAGAGCAGCAAGACCAATGTCATTTCACTAATGCCTGCCAACTTCAGGTAGAACAAGGAATGAAGTCGTGAACGTCGTATGAGGTCTTGTACTTGGCAAAACACAGGAAGCCAAAGTGGAGAAAACCAGCCAGAAGTTGTAGAGGTTGTTAAGGGGGGGGGAACCCCCAAACCCAACCCTTCTCTTTGCTCCTCATTGAACATTTAGCCAAGCTGATAGCGACCATACCAGCCTAAGAACTGCATATAAGTCCTTTGCTTATTCTCAGCAGGGAGGCCTCTGCCTGACCTGTGTACCGGGCACACTTCCCCCAGAGCTGCCGGTGCCTGTGAATACAGGCTCCCTCAACTAAATTGCTGCTGGTAGCTTTCTACACCACTGATGTTCCCTTGTTCTTGTGGTGGGGGGAGTGGAAAGCAATTGTGTACTTGACCATAAAGCTGGGGTTTCAAGGGACTGTAAAATGATCACTGGTGTCTGGTACTTTCTCAACTCAGGGTGGGAGATGGAGCATTTCTCTCTTGTGTGTGCCTGCCTAAGCATCCACAAGGAACCCTGTGTATTTTGGGATGAAGGGCTCAGGGGCAGAGCAGAAGGTGAAAAAGATGCCTGGGATGCACGTGCCTTGAGCACTTGCACTGGGAGTGCAAATTGCCGTGGCCCCAGCACGGTGGAGACAGGAAAGGAGCTGCTGAGGCAGCGATGGCATAGGTGTGGGAGAGTTGTTTTCCACCTGCTGTCTCCCTAAAGAAATGACACTCAGCCACAGTGAAGAAACAAAGTTGCTTCATTGGAAAAAGTGCAGGGAAGGGAGAAGTGCCAGGGACTACTGAGAGCACCACAGGCTCAGGACTGAGCAGCGTTCCCACAGCAAACACAGCCGTCGCCCAGAGGCCAGCACCACCGCTTCGAGGCTCTCCTCAGCCGGTAGCACAGGGCTTTCCCATTGCCTCTGGAGGAAGACCTCTTCCGAGCTCTCAGGATAAAGACTGTTTGAGCTGCCAGGGAACGGATGGAGGGGCTGATGTCCTTCTCCATGCCTTCAAGTGCTGAGAAGGAAAGGAAGAGAACAGAGATCAAAGCTGCAGAGACCCCGGGCATCCCCTTCTGACAGGGCCGTCCCAAGCCAGCTCTTCTCATGGCCCGGCGGGAACACGGCGGACAACTGGATGAGCTAGAACTTGCTGGCCAGGAATGCCCCAAATCAAAAGCCCCGGAAACCTCGCTCTCTCTGCTCCCTATGCCACACTTGGTCTGCACAGCGAGCAGAGCCCTCCTAGCCGGCCCCAGGAATTGAAGCTCGCTGCCCAGGCTCTTTCCTTCTCCCCACCACCCCCACCTGACACCCTGCTGCCCTCACTCACTGCTGCAGATCTTCTCCAGTTTCTCCTCACTCTGGTCCTTCAAGTGCCGCCCGATGAGCCCTAGGTGCACACCCAGCCCATCACAAATCTGCCTGCCCAGCCCATCCCCACCAGCGCAGCTCCCCTCGGCCCAAGTGGCCTGGAATCGTGCCCTTGTGTCCTTGGGCAGGGCTGAGCCTGGTGCGGACTCCAGCACCTAACGCTCGAGGAGGGCATAGAGGGAGTGAAGAAGGCTCCCAGCAGCCCCCGTGTGTGAACAGGGATGGAAGAGGGAGATGGGGGCCCCTGTGCTCCTAGACCCTGCACAGGGCAGTTGGGGCTCCAGCAGCCAGCTGGGCTGGTTCTTGGGGGCCAGGCTGCCCTGCAACAGTGAGGGGCTGTGACTCACCAATGACCCTTAGGGCCTCTTCTCGTAAGGACTCTTGGAGGTTCTCTAAGCACAGCAGGCTCTGGCACAGATATTCTTCTGCTCGGCTGCTGTCCCCGGCAAGCTGCACACAGCAAGAGGGCATCGGCTTAGCGCGGAGCCTCCCCGCTCACACAGGCAGTCCCTCAGTCTCTGTGGCCTTCTTCAGTCACATTCCTGGGGGCACGGCGCCTGGGCTTACCAAGCACTCGCTGATCCTCCAGGTCTGTGCCGTCTCCAACAGACACTGGAGCTGCTCCCACCTGAGCAGCTTGGCAGCACGAAGGAGAGCTTCCTGGGAGGCCTGCAGAGCAGCAGAGACAGGGAAATGCCGTTGCAGCCAAGGCAAGGAGACCTTGCATCCCCCTCCCCTTTGCAAGCCTCAGAGCTTTTCCTGGCCCCTGCGGGGAAGATGCAGCATGGGACCGAGTGTGCCACTGGCTTCAGAGCCCTCCTGGCACCACCGCCATGCCAGGCACCTCGTGCTGCTGAGGCACCACAGCAGAGATCCTCAAGAGCTGCTGAGCTGTAGCCAGGGTCAGGGGGAGGCCTCAGTGCTGCACTCACAGAGACAACTCAACCAGAAGTGCCTGCAAGGGGCCCCGTGTGCCCAGCACGGCATTTGGCTCCCCACCCCTCTTCCTACGGGCCGTGCTTGCGAGGCTGGGGGCATGCGCACAGAGGGAGCACAGCTGGGAGGAGATGCCACCTCTCTGACCATGTGTGAAGAAGATGCCAAGGCAGGAGGATGGAGGCACTGGTGGGCCCAGAGCAGACGGGGATGCTGGTGCCGTGCTGTCCTCAGGGAGCCACGAGGTAGCTCCCCATGGGCACACACACTCAAAGGGTACCATTGCCAGAGCTCTTGGCCCTAATGCTCAGCTCTACCCTAGGGGGGTCAGCATTGCCCTCCCCAAATCACCCCAAAAGACGGTACAAAATCTCACCTGAGCCACGCTCTGGATCCGGTCATGCAGGTGGAAGTATAAGAGCAGCAGGCTGCCTCGCACTTGCTTCTCCATCTGCCTTTTGTCAGAGCCCACTACGAGCTCCATCACTTCGGTGAAGAGGCGAATGGAGAGCTCTCGCACGCACTTGGACTCCTGGTGGGAAGGAAGAGGAGACGACCTCAGCGCTGGCTGCTCCAAACTCACAGTGAGCAAGGGGCTCAGTGCCTGATAAGGAGACCAACGTCTCTGCTTCTCGCTCTGCACGGCAGCGCTGTGGGCCACATCTGCGGCCAGAGCCAAAT
Source organism: Rhea pennata (assembly GCF_028389875.1). Lineage (NCBI taxonomy): Eukaryota > Metazoa > Chordata > Aves > Rheiformes > Rheidae > Rhea > Rhea pennata. The sequence continues at coordinate 36,890,469 of NC_084670.1, read as the reverse complement.
GGACCCAGACCCAGGAGGGGCAATGCCAGGGAGAACAGAGCTGCGGGAGGCACCTGTGCTTGCAACGGCTCCTCTGGCCCTTGCTGCCCTCCCACCAGCTGGGCAGGACAAGGCAGCAGTCCGATAACCCCAGGGCTAAGCGTTTCCTGACAGCGCCCAGGGCCCACAGCGGGGCCAGAGTTTCACGTGCCTCAAATGCACGTGGCAACATGCACAGCACAGCCGTGACCCTGCCCAGAAGCCTACGGACAGGCCAAGAGGACCCCCAGCTCTCCCCCCAGCCATTACATCATCAAAGAGCGGCACAAGCTGCTTGGTCAGCTGTAGCGCGATGGGGCCGGCCATCCACTTGTCCATGAAACGGAGCACGTTGCTCAGCACCATCAGGACCTTCGTGCCGACAGCCCCGTCCACATCCCGCACCCGACGGAGGATGTCTGGGAGCAGCAACTGCACTTTTCTTGCCTGCAAGAAACACACCTCTCTCTCTTGTGAAGCAGTGAAGACCAGGCCGGAAGAAACACTCTGCTTATTAGCTAGCAGCCAGGAGCAGCTACCAGAGCTCCCGCTCCCTGGTACAGTCCAAGCTACTGTAGGACTCAGCAGCCCCTGCCCAAACCCCGCTTCACCCGGCTGACCCCTGCTCACCATCTCAGGTCTCTCGGAGAGCATCATGAGGCTTCTGAGTACTAGCCCACGCTCCATCAGGCACTGCCTTGGAAGACCCTTGAGGAAGAGGTCCTCCTCTCCCCTCAGGTCCATGCCGAGCAGCAGCTGAAACACACGTAACGAAACACACGTAACACAGAGTCGCTGGCAGCACAGCCCGCATCATGTAGCGCTGCCTCCAACCATCAGCCTGGGGCAAGGGCACCAAGTGCAGGCACAGCCCAGACCAGAGGCAGCAGGGGTGCCGGGTGCTCCCCTGCACGCCTCCTTACGCTTCGCCTCAAGGCACACCACACGGCCTGCTCCCCTCTTCCAGCTCGAGGTGCAAGACAGCTCAGCCTCTATGCACAAGACAGTGCTTAGAGGTGCCTCTGCGAGGTGCTGCTTGCCATCAGGCTTACCTCTTCAAGGGAAGCTGTCCTGGGGAAGTGCCTGAAGGGCTTCTTTCTGCCGAGCAGCGGTGCCAGCAGGTGGAAGAGGCAGAAACACAAGGCTCCTGGGCGCTTCCTCATCTCTCTGGCAGGCAGAAGAAGGCACCTTTGGTCCTGAGCAAGCCACGTAAACCTCCACGGGCATTGCACTGCCCCATTTGAGACATTCCCTCCCAGCTTTGGGACTGGGGTGGAGCACCTGATGGGGCCGATGGTAAGGAACTGCTCCTGTCGCCACTCCTTCAGGAAGGTATCGACCTCCTGTGGCGTCAGGTCTGTGCTGAAGGAGACCCCAAAGAGCAGCACCAAGAAGAGCCGTGGAAATACCGCTTCCACTTGCTGGGGGCATGTGGGCTGTTCGATGAGCTCATGGAGCGCCCTGATTGCCTGCAGAAAACATCCAGCAACAGCTCTCCCTGCTGAGACCTCCCCCGTTACCTGGCCCAAGCCTGGGCGGCTGAGGCTCAGGTGCTGCCCCAGGCCACAGAGCATACAGGTGGAGCAGCCGGCTTGGCTGCCTGGCCAGAGCTAAGTCACGCAAGCACTCCGGGCTCAGTTTGTGGCATGCCCGTGACAAACCTGCCTGGGCTGCCACAATCCTCCCCCTGGGTGGGTCTCAGGCATCTGGCACCTGCCTCTGGCTTCCCTTTCCCAGCCCTCGGAGCCTGCCCGAGCTGTGTGTTGGCCCTGCTCTGCCCTCTACCCCTGCCCCTAACCCAACTTTCCAGCCTTCTAAACAAGATAAGGAGGTGCAAAGGTGGGAGAGGACACAGGGCTGCTCCCACAGGCTCCGTCTTGGTACTCACAGAGCCCCAAGCAGTACTCAGCATGCCGGCGTGCTGGCACTGCAGTGGCCTGGCACTGGGCACAACCCTGCCAGCTGCGGTCCTGAGGGGCTGTGTGTGTGTGTCCCGGCAGATGTCCTGGCCTGGGGGCACGTGGGGAAGGACAAAGGGGCCCTGCCTCTCACCCAGACAAGCCAATGCAGTCCTGGGGCTGAGCGAGCCCTTGTCCACAAACTCACCGCCAAGGAAAGCAGGATTGTTTTGTCCTGGCTGGAGGCGAGTGTCTTGTGCAGGGGCCAGTCCTCCACCAGGCTGAGGAGTTCCCGCAGCACCTTGTCCACAGGCGTGGGCTCAGAGACCATCAGTCTCCACATCACTACGGCAGGGCTGCAGACCCAGAGCACTCTGTCAGCAAGGTGCCTCAGGTGCAGCGCTCTGAGCTGGGCAACCCCAGGCCCCCATCGTCTGGGGTCTGGCAGCCCAAGGGTCTTTGCACCGTTCCGCCCACACAGCACAAGCTCTGAAGGCTGGTGGCCCCCAAGCCCTAGAGGCAGCTGAGCCGCTTACTTGTTGCACGATGGTGAGTGGCACAAGAGGCTCTTGACCATCTCACGGGGGTACATGCAAGTGAGCTGGACAAGGGCCTTGTGTAGGCTCTGCTGGGCAGACACGTCTCTGATGGCCTTCAGGCTGGTGCAGATGCAGCTCACGATGCCTGGCACCTGGAGGCAGCACGTCTGAGAGTGGGGCTGCTGCCGGAGCACAGCCATTTCCCCAGCTCCCACTGAGTTTTCTTCTCTTTGTGCCGCCCTCTGCTTAGCCTCAGAGGGTGCCGGGTGCCTGGCGCACCTGGATTCAGAGGGTCGAGAAGGCCCCGGGAGGACTCCAGCCCTGCACACCCCCGTCGCAGCCTACTTACGTGCTCCAGCTGGGAGGCATCGTCTGGCATGAGCACGTCCAGCATGAGAGCAGCTGCCTGTGTCTCATAGGTGCTGGACGTTGTCATGCCCTGGATGGCCACGACAATGACATCTGCCCTCTCAGAGGGCTGGAGAAATTTCTTAAATATCTGTGGGAGAAAGGAGCAGAGGGAAGATGATAGAGAGGTCACACGGAGCTGGGTGGCAGCACTGAGGAGGAGGTCAGGGCCCCTGTGCGCTGATGCGGAGGGGAACCAGAGCTTGCTGGCAGCCAGGGGGGAAGCCTTCTCTTAGCCCCTGTGCAGGGACAGTGCAAGCCCTCTCCCCGGTGACCGCAAGCCCCCCTTAGCCCCACTGCTTCAGGACCCTTCTGCTCATGCAAGCCTCATGCCGACCCCACGGCCACCAGGCCCCCAGGGGAGGCACGCCTTACCACAGCAATTTCCACAGCACTGATGGACCGTGGAACCCAGAAGGCGTTGGCTGCTTCCCAGTCCCTCTGCAGCTCCAGATGCTCGGGGCTGTCCTGGGTCACTTCCCTGCCTGCGCAGGAGGGGAAACACAGGGCAGTCAGCGGGAAGGGCAGTGAGGTGGAGATGGCGCACTGACAGCATGTGGGAGGAATCTTTGGAACTGCATGCATGCATGTCCCCTCCCTGCCTGGGGAAGCAGATGTGTAGCTCAGCAGCCGTGTCCTGCTGCTCAGGCACCCACTCCACTAAGCCTGGGCTCTGTGGGTCCCAGGCTCGACGCAGCACGCTTGCTGCCTGCGCCGGCGACACGGGCGTGTTCTGCTCCTTTCTCTCGCTGAGCAGAGTGGCGCTGAGGCAGTGCTGTGGCTCGCCTGGCCTTGCCTGGGTGTCTGTATGGGGGAGGACCGAGGCCGGTGCAGAGGCTCTTACTTCTTTGCTGCAGCAGGAATTTGTGCAAGTGACGCAGGGCATCGGCTGCTCCGCGACTGGTCCCCTCGTCCTTGTAAGCGCAGCACAAGGCAAGACATCCCACCAGCTTCCCCGTGATGGAGAGATGCAGGTTTCCATGGCTGGCCGCGCTGCTGTCCTTGCTTCTTGCCGAGCGGGAGCCGGCTCGGTTCTGGGGGAGGGAGGCAGCACTGGCACCAGGGCTGCGGGCCACCAGTCGGCACCAAAGCCTGGCAGCCAGAGCCCACCCAGGGCTGGAGGCCAAGGGAGCCAGAGCTTTAGAGGGCCCTGCAGCCCTGGCTCCCACCGCAGCTGGGCAGCAGCCCAGGGCAGTGATGACTAGAACTACAGGGGGCTGCCAGCCACCAGAAAGGGCTGATGGGGTGTCCGGAAGCTGCCTGGACCACAGGCTCCTTACCTTCAGCAAGGACAAGCAGTTGACGAGGAAGTCAGCGAGCCCAGCAATCCGCGCCACTGCCCTCTTCCGAGTAGCTGCCTGCTGGGAGTCTGTGAACGGCAGCAGGACCTGGAAGAGGAAAGCTGCTGCTCTGCCCTGCAACCTAGGGGCTGCCAGCTGTGTGGGGCCTCATCAGGAGGGTCCACCTCCTGCCCTTGCTTTGGCGTGAGGCAAGCTTTGGCGGGAGCCCTGGCCTGCAGAGGCAGTGCGCAAGGCTTTCCCCTCCCATTGCCCTCATCCCAGGGAGCCCCAGCCACTCCGAGCAAAAGTGAGACCTGCAGGATGTGCTGCATCTCCTGGAGGCCGGATGTGGGATGTCTGAGGACCAGCAACTGCAGCATGTTATCCATAGCATCCATGGTCTGCAAGGAGGACAGAGGGCGGTGCCACTTCCTGCCCCTGCTAGCACAGGGCAGCCAGCACCAAGCACAGAGGGCCTGCCAGGCTGCCCAGAGCTCAGCTGGCACGTACCTTGGAGTAGAGGGAAGCATCCAGGTTTGCCATGTCCTCTTCTGGAGGAAGCTGGAATACACTGGAGAAGCAGGCGTGCAGAAGCCTTTTCTGCACTTCGCCCCTCACATGAAGCTTCGCTTCACTGCAAGGAGAGAAAGGCACCTCTCAGATCCTGGTGCTGACGGAGGTACCTACAAACTTCAGAGATGGGAGACCCCACGCGAGGTAGGGGAGCGTGCCTGGAGGCACCTCCTCCTCCACCCCCTCTTCCCCCCGCCCACCCAGGACACAGACCCAGGCACCAAAGACAGTGCTGGCAGGTGGGGCCCGATGCCCTCCGCATCTCCTGCCTCACCCCCACTTGGAGGGAACATCCGGAGACGCCAGGAACTAGGGCTCCAGGGCTTCATCTGCCCTCCCGTCTACCCCACCCTCGGGCCCAAGGCAGGATCCAGGAGCGGACGCCCAGCACGTGGCACTGACGGACTCCCCCAGGACAGGGCGGCTCGGAGAGCTGCCGCAGGGGCTGTCCGGCGGGGAGGCCTTGGCCAAGCCAGGGGCTGGGGCACTTGGGTACCTCATGGCAACAACGGTGAGCATCACTTGCTGCCTCACTGCATTGTCCAGGTGTTTAATGGACTCTTCACAGAGCAGCGCCTGGAGAGCACAGCTGTGATGGGGCACGGGAACCGTCAGCGCCCAGCAAGGAGCCTGCAGGGCTGGCGGAGCCCAGGTGCCCCCAGCACAGCCGCCCCCTCATTAAACAGGGCCCTGCTCGCAGGGCTTCTCAGGGGCTCCTGGAGACCTGCGGTGGGAAGGTCTCCCCCCGGCCTGTCCTTACTGGCACGACAGTGCCCCACCGGCATGCCCTCGTCCCCAGGCCTGCGGGGCGTCCCCTCACCGTGAGATGCTCCGTCAGCTCGGCTCTGCAGAAGTGAAGGGACTGCCACATGGAGAAATCTCTGCGAGAAGCCTTGCAGAGGGTATGGATGGCAGACAGAAACTGCAGCTTCTGAGCTGCTTCCTGACAAGGAGAAGAGAGACAGAGCAGAGGGCCTGAGAGGCGCAGAGGAATGACCGGCAGCCCCAGGGCACCGCGAGGCCCGCACTGGTGTGCGGCATGCCTGCAAGGGAGCATCTCTGTGCAGCCGGCACCCCTCTGGGGGCTTCTGAGCACTGAGCAGGCACAGCGGCACCCACCATGACATGCAGGCCCGGGAACCCCCCAGGAGTCGCTGGCACCAGCCCAACAGAAACGACCATGGTTACCTTCCTTCTGCTTTCAAAATAGGTGTGCATGCAGCCCAGGGCTTCTGCCACCTCTCTGGGCGTGCTGGGACCTGAGGCGGAAAGAGAGGCGGCGGAGCTGCAGGGGCTGCCGGGCAGGTCGGAGGGAAGAGCTGAGGCCTCGGCCCAGCCACCCGTGCCGGCTCAACATGCCGCAGCCAGCAGCCCCTCGCCCTGCCCGGTCACTCACTGATCCGCAGGAGATCGAGCACGCACAGGCTGTAGGGCAGCACCCGACAGCTGCTCTCCGCAGGGGCTGGAGACAGCCTGCCCTCCTCCTCCTCCTCCACCTCCTCCTCATCTGCCCAGGCCACCCTGGGGCAGCTGGGGGGGCATCTCTCCGCCATCCTGCGGGACAGAGGCAAGGCGTGAGGGTCTCTGTGCCAGCCGCCAAAGGCACCCCGGCAGCCCCGTCCCGCTTACCCGGATCTACCGCGCACGGGGAGACCTCAGGGAAACGCCTCGGCCACGCGAGACTGCCGGTGGGCTCGCAGGGAAAGGCTTGGGCACGCTCGGGGGGTTCCTCCGCGCGCTCCCGTCCACTCCCTTCACCGCCTTCCCGGACACTGCGGGGCGGCGGCCGTGTGCGGGCGTCATAGGAGGGGGGTGGTGGTCACAAAGGGCCCCGTTGTCACCCCGGGGCAGGGCACGTTCCCATGGGGAGGGGGCACCGGAGCCGGGTCCCTCGTCCCGGGACACCCGCAACCGCAGTGGAAGTAGCCGCATGGGGAGGGAAACGCGTGGAAACACCGATAATCAGGATCCTCGCGGAACACAAACCGGTGGCAGTGCTTTGGAGGAAGAAATACTAAAGGAAATGTTAGCAGAACGGCGTGGAAATAATGAGAACTGCCAGATCTGGGGATACATAAGAAATATTTGGGAACTTTACGATACACCGTAAAGTAAGAGCAACAAAAGTTAATAAAAAGAAGCAGCAGAAGTGAGTGTTGGTAGCATGAAATGTTAACTAGGATTGTAAGATTACTCACATGATCTAAATACTCCTCAGACAGAAATCTACTGGGAAAGTCAAATTATTAGAAATTTAACAAGATACGGAAATTGTAGTATTATTAGCAGCACTGACACATTCTGGGCTCTCCCTTTCTCCCCTCTGTGGAAACCTCCTGGCATTTACCCTTTTGGGGCCCTTTCAGTGTTTATTTTGCACTGCCTCACCACCAAGCAGGCCGGAGTCGGTGCCCAGGGCACAGCTCTGAGCAAACAGACCCAGGATGGCATCCTGAGGGCACCCCCAAATGGGGGGCACCCCCCCACCCCGGCTTTGGCTAGGTGCCCACCCACGATCCCTCCTTCCCTGTGTTTGTGCCCCCCAGATCCTCTGCTTGGCTTTTCGAGCTCCACTCGGTGTTTTGGAGCTCCCCTCTTGCCCCAGAGGGCAGGGTTTGTGCCCTCCCACCCAGTCCCTCCCTTTTGCCTTTCTTTACCCTCCGCACGCTCGGAGCCCTCTGGGGCAGCCCCACGCGCAGCCCTCACGCAGCGCGAAGGAAGGTGCGGCAGGGGCTCTCCAGAGCCATTGCCCGGCAGCACCGGTCCACGTGCTGGAGCCGCGGCCAGCGCTCAGGATGCTGTGACGGGCTTTCCTCCAGCGAAGGAGAAGAGGGCCCATAGCCGGTTTGTGCCAGAAAGGGGAGGGAAGAGACAGCCCGCCTGGAGACAGCAAAGGGACCCAGTGGGGAGCGGGGAGCCCCCAGACCTGGGCACCACGATTGGTCCGGACCGTGGTGCGAGGGGCGGGGAACGCAGACCGCAGGGGTATAACGGACCGGGGGCAGTTGTTGCTGCTCGGGGTCCCTCCTCAGAGGCAGCCAGCCGCCCGCGCTGCCCAGCCCCTCACTCCCTCACACTCTGCAGCAGCACCTGTGCCTGGGCTGGGGGCCCGGGGGAGCTTCACGTCTCGGGACAGCGGCTGAGGAGGAACTGAGGGAGGCTGAGGGGCTCCCGGCTGGCCCGCGCAAGCCTCGTGCTCCTGCTCTCCTGCCCTGCCTGAGTTTCCATCTCCAGCCCAGGAGGGACGCGCAGCCAGGAGGGCTGCCTTTGCGTTTCAGGAGGCTCCTCACAAGCCACCAGCTGGAGCTTCCTCCACAGCCCCCAGGGAAGTCAGCTCGGCTCGGCTGGCAGGGAACAAGTCTTCCCGCTCTCTGGTGGCAGGTGGCCACAGCACAGCAGGGAGGGCAGGAGGGAGCCTGCGGGCACTGCCAGCTCCCCCCTGCTGCTCCTGCCACGCTGGCTCCCGCCACGCTGCCTCGCCACGGCAGTCCCCCCAGCAGCAGCGGCTGTCCTCTGGGCTCTTGGGGAGGGCCCATAGCCCTCAGAGGCAACACAGCCCCACACGGCCTCTGCTGTGGTCACCCTCCCACAGGCCTGTGGAGCGCTCCCTGTCCTGTCCCTGCTGCGGGACACTGACTCCCAGAAAAGTCCAGGTTGGAAGGGACCTCTGGAGATCCTCTGCTCTGATGTCCTCTTGGGAAGCAGGGCCTTAGATTAGTTTATCCACAGCCCCGCTAAGGCAAGTCTTGACTATTGCCAGGGATGGGCAGGCCACCCCTTCTCTGGGCGCCCTATTCCAACAGGGAAGCTAAAGAGAATCAAGAGCAGCAAGACCAATGTCATTTCACTAATGCCTGCCAACTTCAGGTAGAACAAGGAATGAAGTCGTGAACGTCGTATGAGGTCTTGTACTTGGCAAAACACAGGAAGCCAAAGTGGAGAAAACCAGCCAGAAGTTGTAGAGGTTGTTAAGGGGGGGGGAACCCCCAAACCCAACCCTTCTCTTTGCTCCTCATTGAACATTTAGCCAAGCTGATAGCGACCATACCAGCCTAAGAACTGCATATAAGTCCTTTGCTTATTCTCAGCAGGGAGGCCTCTGCCTGACCTGTGTACCGGGCACACTTCCCCCAGAGCTGCCGGTGCCTGTGAATACAGGCTCCCTCAACTAAATTGCTGCTGGTAGCTTTCTACACCACTGATGTTCCCTTGTTCTTGTGGTGGGGGGAGTGGAAAGCAATTGTGTACTTGACCATAAAGCTGGGGTTTCAAGGGACTGTAAAATGATCACTGGTGTCTGGTACTTTCTCAACTCAGGGTGGGAGATGGAGCATTTCTCTCTTGTGTGTGCCTGCCTAAGCATCCACAAGGAACCCTGTGTATTTTGGGATGAAGGGCTCAGGGGCAGAGCAGAAGGTGAAAAAGATGCCTGGGATGCACGTGCCTTGAGCACTTGCACTGGGAGTGCAAATTGCCGTGGCCCCAGCACGGTGGAGACAGGAAAGGAGCTGCTGAGGCAGCGATGGCATAGGTGTGGGAGAGTTGTTTTCCACCTGCTGTCTCCCTAAAGAAATGACACTCAGCCACAGTGAAGAAACAAAGTTGCTTCATTGGAAAAAGTGCAGGGAAGGGAGAAGTGCCAGGGACAACTGAGAGCACCACAGGCTCAGGACTGAGCAGCGTTCCCACAGCAAACACAGCCGTCGCCCAGAGGCCAGCACCACTGCTTCGAGGCTCTCCTCAGCCGGTAGCACAGGGCTTTCCCATTGCCTCTGGAGGAAGACCTCTTCCGAGCTCTCAGGATAAAGACTGTTTGAGCTGCCAGGGAACGGATGGAGGGGCTGATGTCCTTCTCCATGCCTTCAAGTGCTGAGAAGGAAAGGAAGAGAACAGAGATCAAAGCTGCAGAGACCCCGGGCATCCCCTTCTGACAGGGCCGTCCCAAGCCAGCTCTTCTCATGGCCCGGCGGGAACACGGCGGACAACTGGATGAGCTAGAACTTGCTGGCCAGGAATGCCCCAAATCAAAAGCCCCGGAAACCTCGCTCTCTCTGCTCCCTATGCCACACTTGGTCTGCACAGCGAGCAGAGCCCTCCTAGCCAGCCCCAGGAATTGAAGCTCGCTGCCCAGGCTCTTTCCTTCTCCCCACCACCCCCACCTGACACCCTGCTGCCCTCACTCACTGCTGCAGATCTTCTCCAGTTTCTCCTCACTCTGGTCCTTCAAGTGCCGCCCGATGAGCCCTAGGTGCACACCCAGCCCATCACAAATCTGCCTGCCCAGCCCATCCCCACCAGCGCAGCTCCCCTCGGCCCAAGTGGCCTGGAATCGTGCCCTTGTGTCCTTGGGCAGGGCTGAGCCTGGTGCGGACTCCAGCACCTAACGCTCGAGGAGGGCATAGAGGGAGTGAAGAAGGCTCCCAGCAGCCCCCGTGTGTGAACAGGGATGGAAGAGGGAGATGGGGGCCCCTGTGCTCCTAGACCCTGCACAGGGCAGTTGGGGCTCCAGCAGCCAGCTGGGCTGGTTCTTGGGGGCCAGGCTGCCCTGCAACAGTGAGGGGCTGTGACTCACCAATGACCCTTAGGGCCTCTTCTCGTAAGGACTCTTGGAGGTTCTCTAAGCACAGCAGGCTCTGGCACAGATATTCTTCTGCTCGGCTGCTGTCCCCGGCAAGCTGCACACAGCAAGAGGGCATCGGCTTAGCGCGGAGCCTCCCCGCTCACACAGGCAGTCCCTCAGTCTCTGTGGCCTTCTTCAGTCACATTCCTGGGGGCACGGCGCCTGGGCTTACCAAGCACTCGCTGATCCTCCAGGTCTGTGCCGTCTCCAACAGACACTGGAGCTGCTCCCACCTGAGCAGCTTGGCAGCACGAAGGAGAGCTTCCTGGGAGGCCTGCAGAGCAGCAGAGACAGGGAAATGCCGTTGCAGCCAAGGCAAGGAGACCTTGCATCCCCCTCCCCTTTGCAAGCCTCAGAGCTTTTCCTGGCCCCTGCGGGGAAGATGCAGCATGGGACCGAGTGTGCCACTGGCTTCAGAGCCCTCCTGGCACCACCGCCATGCCAGGCACCTCGTGCTGCTGAGGCACCACAGCAGAGATCCTCAAGAGCTGCTGAGCTGTAGCCAGGGTCAGGGGGAGGCCTCAGTGCTGCACTCACAGAGACAACTCAACCAGAAGTGCCTGCAAGGGGCCCCGTGTGCCCAGCACGGCATTTGGCTCCCCACCCCTCTTCCTACGGGCCGTGCTTGCGAGGCTGGGGGCATGCGCACAGAGGGAGCACAGCTGGGAGGAGATGCCACCTCTCTGACCATGTGTGAAGAAGATGCCAAGGCAGGAGGATGGAGGCACTGGTGGGCCCAGAGCAGACGGGGATGCTGGTGCCGTGCTGTCCTCAGGGAGCCACGAGGTAGCTCCCCATGGGCACACACACTCAAAGGGTACCATTGCCAGAGCTCTTGGCCCTAATGCTCAGCTCTACCCTAGGGGGGTCAGCATTGCCCTCCCCAAATCACCCCAAAAGACGGTACAAAATCTCACCTGAGCCACGCTCTGGATCCGGTCATGCAGGTGGAAGTATAAGAGCAGCAGGCTGCCTCGCACTTGCTTCTCCATCTGCCTTTTGTCAGAGCCCACTACGAGCTCCATCACTTCGGTGAAGAGGCGAATGGAGAGCTCTCGCACGCACTTGGAGTCCTGGTGGGAAGGAAGAGGAGACGACCTCAGCGCTGGCTGCTCCAAACTCACAGTGAGCAAGGGGCTCAGTGCCTGATAAGGAGACCAACGTCTCTGCTTCTCGCTCTGCACGGCAGCGCTGTGGGCCACATCTGCGGCCAGAGCCAAATGGACCCAGACCCAGGAGGGGCAATGCCAGGGAGAACAGAGCTGCGGGAGGCACCTGTGCTTGCAACGGCTCCTCTGGCCCTTGCTGCCCTCCCACCAGCTGGGCAGGACAAGGCAGCAGTCCGATAACCCCAGGGCTAAGCGTTTCCTGACAGCGCCCAGGGCCCACAGCGGGGCCAGAGTTTCACGTGCCTCAAATGCACGTGGCAACATGCACAGCACAGCCGTGACCCTGCCCAGAAGCCTACGGACAGGCCAAGAGGACCCCCAGCTCTCCCCCCAGCCATTACATCATCAAAGAGCGGCACAAGCTGCTTGGTCAGCTGTAGCGCGATGGGGCCGGCCATCCACTTGTCCATGAAACGGAGCACGTTGCTCAGCACCATCAGGACCTTCGTGCCGACAGCCCCGTCCACATCCCGCACCCGACGGAGGATGTCTGGGAGCAGCAACTGCACTTTTCTTGCCTGCAAGAAACACACCTCTCTCTCTTGTGAAGCAGTGAAGACCAGGCCGGAAGAAACACTCTGCTTATTAGCTAGCAGCCAGGAGCAGCTACCAGAGCTCCCGCTCCCCGGTACAGTCCAAGCTACTGTAGGACTCAGCAGCCCCTGCCCAAACCCCGCTTCACCCGGCTGACCCCTGCTCACCATCTCAGGTCTCTCGGAGAGCATCATGAGGCTTCTGAGTACTAGCCCACGCTCCATCAGGCACTGCCTTGGAAGACCCTTGAGGAAGAGGTCCTCCTCTCCCCTCAGGTCCATGCCGAGCAGCAGCTGAAACACACGTAACGAAACACACGTAACACAGAGTCGCTGGCAGCACAGCCCGCATCATGTAGCGCTGCCTCCAACCATCAGCCTGGGGCAAGGGCACCAAGTGCAGGCACAGCCCAGACCAGAGGCAGCAGGGGTGCCGGGTGCTCCCCTGCACGCCTCCTTACGCTTCGCCTCAAGGCACACCACACGGCCTGCTCCCCTCTTCCAGCTCGAGGTGCAAGACAGCTCAGCCTCTATGCACAAGACAGTGCTTAGAGGCGCCTCTGCGAGGTGCTGCTTGCCATCAGGCTTACCTCTTCAAGGGAAGCTGTCCTGGGGAAGTGCCTGAAGGGCTTCTTTCTGCCGAGCAGCGGTGCCAGCAGGTGGAAGAGGCAGAAACACAAGGCTCCTGGGCGCTTCCTCATCTCTCTGGCAGGCAGAAGAAGGCACCTTTGGTCCTGAGCAAGCCACGTAAACCTCCACGGGCATTGCACTGCCCCATTTGAGACACTCCCTCCCAGCTTTGGGACTGGGGTGGAGCACCTGATGGGGCCGATGGTAAGGAACTGCTCCTGTCGCCACTCCTTCAGGAAGGTATCGACCTCCTGTGGCGTCAGGTCTGTGCTGAAGGAGACCCCAAAGAGCAGCACCAAGAAGAGCCGTGGAAATACCGCTTCCACTTGCTGGGGGCATGTGGGCTGTTCGATGAGCTCATGGAGCGCCCTGATTGCCTGCAGAAAACATCCAGCAACAGCTCTCCCTGCTGAGACCTCCCCCGTTACCTGGCCCAAGCCTGGGCGGCTGAGGCTCAGGCGCTGCCCCAGGCCACAGAGCATACAGGTGGAGCAGCCGGCTTGGCTGCCTGGCCAGAGCTAAGTCACGCAAGCACTCCGGGCTCAGTTTGTGGCATGCCCGTGACAAACCTGCCTGGGCTGCCACAATCCTCCCCCTGGGTGGGTCTCAGGCATCTGGCACCTGCCTCTGGCTTCCCTTTCCCAGCCCTCGGAGCCTGCCCGAGCTGTGTGTTGGCCCTGCTCTGCCCTCTACCCCTGCCCCTAACCCAACTTTCCAGCCTTCTAAACAAGATAAGGAGGTGCAAAGGTGGGAGAGGACACAGGGCTGCTCCCACAGGCTCCGTCTTGGTACTCACAGAGCCCCAAGCAGTACTCAGCATGCCGGCGTGCTGGCACTGCAGTGGCCTGGCACTGGGCACAACCCTGCCAGCTGCGGTCCTGAGGGGCTGTGTGTGTGTGTCCCGGCAGATGTCCTGGCCTGGGGGCACCTGGGGAAGGACAAAGGGGCCCTGCCTCTCACCCAGACAAGCCAATGCAGTCCTGGGGCTGAGCGAGCCCTTGTCCACAAACTCACCGCCAAGGAAAGCAGGATTGTTTTGTCCTGGCTGGAGGCGAGTGTCTTGTGCAGGGGCCAGTCCTCCACCAGGCTGAGGAGTTCCCGCAGCACCTTGTCCACAGGCGTGGGCTCAGAGACCATCAGTCTCCACATCACTACGGCAGGGCTGCAGACCCAGAGCACTCTGTCAGCAAGGTGCCTCAGGTGCAGCGCTCTGAGCTGGGCAACCCCAGGCCCCCATCGTCTGGGGTCTGGCAGCCCAAGGGTCTTTGCACCGTTCCGCCCACACAGCACAAGCTCTGAAGGCTGGTGGCCCCCAAGCCCTAGAGGCAGCTGAGCCGCTTACTTGTTGCACGATGGTGAGTGGCACAAGAGGCTCTTGACCATCTCACGGGGGTACATGCAAGTGAGCTGGACAAGGGCCTTGTGTAGGCTCTGCTGGGCAGACACGTCTCTGATGGCCATCAGGCTGGTGCAGATGCAGCTCACGATGCCTGGCACCTGGAGGCAGCACGTCTGAGAGTGGGGCTGCTGCCGGAGCACAGCCATTTCCCCAGCTCCCACTGAGTTTTCTTCTCTTTGTGCCGCCCTCTGCTTAGCCTCAGAGGGTGCCGGGTGCCTGGCGCACCTGGATTCAGAGGGTCGAGAAGGCCCCGGGAGGGCTCCAGCCCTGCACACCCCCGTCGCAGCCTACTTACGTGCTCCAGCTGGGAGGCATCGTCTGGCATGAGCACGTCCAGCATGAGAGCAGCTGCCTGTGTCTCATAGGTGCTGGACGTTGTCATGCCCTGGATGGCCACGACAATGACATCTGCCCTCTCAGAGGGCTGGAGAAATTTCTTAAATATCTGTGGGAGAAAGGAGCAGAGGGAAGATGATAGAGAGGTCACACGGAGCTGGGTGGCAGCACTGAGGAGGAGGTCAGGGCCCCTGTGCGCTGATGCGGAGGGGAACCAGAGCTTGCTGGCAGCCAGGGGGGAAGCCTTCTCTTAGCCCCTGTGCAGGGACAGTGCAAGCCCTCTCCCCGGTGACCGCAAGCCCCCCTTAGCCCCACTGCTTCAGGACCCTTCTGCTCATGCAAGCCTCATGCCGACCCCACGGCCACCAGGCCCCCAGGGGAGGCACGCCTTACCACAGCAATTTCCACAGCACTGATGGACTGTGGAACCCAGAAGGCGTTGGCTGCTTCCCAGTCCCTCTGCAGCTCCAGATGCTCGGGGCTGTCCTGGGTCACTTCCCTGCCTGCGCAGGAGGGGAAACACAGGGCAGTCAGTGGGAAGGGCAGCGAGGTGGAGATGGCGCACTGACAGCATGCGGGAGGAATCTTTGGAACTGCATGCATGCATGTCCCCTCCCTGCCTGGGGAAGCAGATGCGTAGCTCAGCAGCCATGTCCTGCTGCTCAGGCACCCACTCCACTAAGCCCGGGCTCTGTGGGTCCCAGGCTCGACGCAGCACGCTTGCTGCCTGCGCCGGCGACAGGGGCGTGTTCTGCTCCTTTCTCTCGCTGAGCAGAGTGGCGCTGAGGCAGTGCTGTGGCTCGCCTGGCCTTGCCTGGGTGTCTGTATGGGGGAGGACCGAGGCCGGTGCAGAGGCTCTTACTTCTTTGCTGCAGCAGGAATTTGTGCAAGTGACGCAGGGCATCGGCTGCTCCGCGACTGGTCCCCTCGTCCTTGTAAGCGCAGCACAAGGCAAGACATCCCACCAGCTTCCCCGTGATGGAGAGATGCAGGTTTCCATGGCTGGCCGCGCTGCTGTCCTTCCTTCTTGCCGAGCGGGAGCCGGCTCGGTTCTGGGGGAGGGAGGCAGCACTGGCACCAGGGCTGCGGGCCACCAGTCGGCACCAAAGCCTGGCAGCCAGAGCCCACCCAGGGCTGGAGGCCAAGGGAGCCAGAGCTTTAGAGGGCCCTGCAGCCCTGGCTCCCACCGCAGCTGGGCAGCAGCCCAGGGCAGTGATGACTAGAACTACAGGGGGCTGCCAGCCACCAGAAAGGGCTGACGGGGTGTCCGGAAGCTGCCTGGACCACAGGCTCCTTACCTTCAGCAAGGACAAGCAGTTGACGAGGAAGTCGGCGAGCCCAGCAATCCGCGCCACTGCCCTCTTCCGAGTAGCTGCCTGCTGGGAGTCTGTGAACGGCAGCAGGACCTGGAAGAGGAAAGCTGCTGCTCTGCCCTGCAACCTAGGGGCTGCCAGCTGTGTGGGGCCTCATCAGGAGGGTCCACCTCCTGCCCTTGCTTTGGCGTGAGGCAAGCTTTGGCGGGAGCCCTGGCCTGCAGAGGCAGTGCGCAAGGCTTTCCCCTCCCATTGCCCTCATCCCAGGGAGCCCCAGCCACTCCGAGCAAAAGTGAGACCTGCAGGATGTGCTGCATCTCCTGGAGGCCGGATGTGGGATGTCTGAGGACCAGCAACTGCAGCATGTTATCCATAGCATCCATGGTCTGCAAGGAGGACAGAGGGCGGTGCCACTTCCTGCCCCTGCTAGCACAGGGCAGCCAGCACCAAGCACAGAGGGCCTGCCAGGCTGCCCAGAGCTCAGCTGGCACGTACCTTGGAGTAGAGGGAAGCATCCAGGTTTGCCATGTCCTCTTCTGGAGGAAGCTGGAATACACTGGAGAAGCAGGCGTGCAGAAGCCTTTTCTGCACTTCGCCCCTCACATGAAGCTTCGCTTCACTGCAAGGAGAGAAAGGCACCTCTCAGATCCTGGTGCTGACGGAGGTACCTACAAACTTCAGAGATGGGAGACCCCACGCGAGGTAGGGGAGCGTGCCTGGAGGCACCTCCTCCTCCACCCCCTCTTCCCCCCGCCCACCCAGGACACAGACCCAGGCACCAAAGACAGTGCTGGCAGGTGGGGCCCGATGCCCTCCGCGTCTCCTGCCTCACCCCCACTTGGGGGGAACATCCGGAGACGCCAGGAACTAGGGCTCCAGGGCTTCATCTGCCCTCCCGTCTACCCCACCCTCGGGCCCAAGGCAGGATCCAGGAGCGGACGCCCAGCACGTGGCACTGACGGACTCCCCCAGGACAGGGCGGCTCGGAGAGCTGCCGCGGGGGCTGTCCGGCGGGGAGGCCTTGGCCAAGCCAGGGACTGGGGCACTTGGGTACCTCATGGCAACAACGGTGAGCATCACTTGCTGCCTCACTGCATTGTCCAGGTGTTTAATGGACTCTTCACAGAGCAGCGCCTGGAGAGCACAGCTGTGATGGGGCACGGGAACCGTCAGCGCCCAGCAAGGAGCCTGCAGGGCTGGCGGAGCCCAGGTGCCCCCAGCACAGCCGCCCCCTCATCAAACAGGGCCCTGCTCGCAGGGCTTCTCAGGGGCTCCTGGAGACCTGCGGTGGGAAGGTCTCCCCCCGGCCTGTCCTTACTGGCACGACAATGCCCCACCGGCATGCCCTCGTCCCCAGGCCTGCGGGGCGTCCCCTCACCGTGAGATGCTCCGTCAGCTCGGCTCTGCAGAAGTGAAGGGACTGCCACATGGAGAAATCTCTGCGAGAAGCCTTGCAGAGGGTATGGATGGCAGACAGAAACTGCAGCTTCTGAGCTGCTTCCTGACAAGGAGAAGAGAGACAGAGCAGAGGGCCTGAGAGGCGCAGAGGAATGACCGGCAGCCCCAGGGCACCGCGAGGCCCGCACTGGTGTGCGGCATGCCTGCAAGGGAGCATCTCTGTGCAGCCGGCACCCCTCTGGGGGCTTCTGAGCACTGAGCAGGCACAGCGGCACCCACCATGACATGCAGGCCCGGGAACCCCCCAGGAGTCGCTGGCACCAGCCCAACAGAAACGACCATGGTTACCTTCCTTCTGCTTTCAAAATAGGTGTGCATGCAGCCCAGGGCTTCTGCCACCTCTCTGGGCGTGCTGGGACCTGAGGCGGAAAGAGAGGCGGCGGAGCTGCAGGGGCTGCCGGGCGGGTCGGAGGGAAGAGCTGAGGCCTCGGCCCAGCCACCCGTGCCGGCTCACCGTGCCGCAGCCAGCAGCCCCTCGCCCTGCCCGGTCACTCACTGATCCGCAGGAGATCGAGCACGCACAGGCTGTAGGGCAGCACCCGACAGCTGCTCTCCGCAGGGGCTGGAGACAGCCTGCCCTCCTCCTCCTCCTCCACCTCCTCCTCATCTGCCCAGGCCACCCTGGGGCAGCTGGGGGGGCGTCTCTCCGCCATCCTGCGGGACAGAGGCAAGGCGTGAGGGTCTCTGTGCCAGCCGCCAAAGGCACCCCGGCAGCCCCGTCCCGCTTACCCGGATCTACCGCGCACGGGGAGACCTCAGGGAAACGCCTCGGCCACGCGAGACTGCCGGTGGGCTCGCAGGGAAAGGCTTGGGCACGCTCGGGGGGTTCCTCCGCGCGCTCCCGTCCACTCCCTTCACCGCCTTCCCGGACACTGCGGGGCGGCGGCCGTGTGCGGGCGTCATAGGAGGGGGGTGGTGGTCACAAAGGGCCCCGTTGTCACCCCGGGGCAGGGCACGTTCCCATGGGGAGGGGGCACCGGAGCCGGGTCCCTCGTCCCGGGACACCCGCAACCGCAGTGGAAGTAGCCGCATGGGGAGGGAAACGCGTGGAAACACCGATAATCAGGATCCTCGCGGAACACAAACCGGTGGCAGTGCTTTGGAGGAAGAAATACTAAAGGAAATGTTAGCAGAACGGCGTGGAAATAATGAGAACTGCCAGATCTGGGGATACATAAGAAATATTTGGGAACTTTACGATACACCGTAAAGTAAGAGCAACAAAAGTTAATAAAAAGAAGCAGCAGAAGTGAGTGTTGGTAGCATGAAATGTTAACTAGGATTGTAAGATTACTCACATGATCTAAATACTCCTCAGACAGAAATCTACTGGGAAAGTCAAATTATTAGAAATTTAACAAGATACGGAAATTGTAGTATTATTAGCAGCACTGACACATTCTGGGCTCTCCCTTTCTCCCCTCTGTGGAAACCTCCTGGCATTTACCCTTTTGGGGCCCTTTCAGTGTTTATTTTGCACTGCCTCACCACCAAGCAGGCCGGAGTCGGTGCCCAGGGCACAGCTCTGAGCAAACAGACCCAGGATGGCATCCTGAGGGCACCCCCAAATGGGGGGCACCCCCCCACCCCGGCTTTGGCTAGGTGCCCACCCACGATCCCTCCTTCCCTGTGTTTGTGCCCCCCAGATTGTTGCCGTCGCAACAATACCCAGAGTTTGGGTGAGGTCAGGAGCCCGCAACCCCGCCCGCCCCTGGGCCACTCCACACTGACTCCCTAGGGGGGATGCGGCAAATGGCGTTTATTGCGTCGTTACAATTCTTTATATACGCGCTCGCACTGTCTTTTCCTGTCTTAGCCCTGCCTCGTCATGACGTCACATCCCGTGATCTTCCGCAACGCCCCGTTTCGCCTACCACAAGTCCCCCTCTCCATGCTACAATACAGTCGCTGTTTCTTGAATCATCATGAGACGTTGATACCCAGAGTGAGGATGCCGTAACTCATTAATTGTGTGCCGCAAGCTGCGTACACATGCGGCAAGGCCAGGGATGCCAATGCTGTAAGCGGGCTGCAGCCTTGTAATTCTCAAGCCAGGGTGAAAGCCCCAAAGCAAAGCTAAGCTTGCATAGCAACTCCCAATCCTTGTGAACTCGGCATCATTCTCTTTCCCGCGACGCTGTTCTCGTGATATCAGCCGGTCACAAGAACGTATTTCCTCCTCACGGAACCTGCAAAAGACACTTGAGAACTAAGGTGAGTATTATTGATGGACATCAGGACATATCCACCGCGCTGGTACCCAGCGTATTGCCTCTCCCTTGTGGATCGCCGCGTATCCTCTTCCTCCTGTTATAAAGTTCCAACCATCCTCCCAGACCCCTGACTCAGGATCTCGAACCCTGCCTGGAGGGCCGTCTTCCACCGCTGCTTTGCCCAATGTTTGTTGACCGGAGCATTTCGATTTTCCCCGCGCACAAAATGATTCAGGCCAAATAGTGCGCGAGCTAAAAGGTTGGCCTGGAGGGGTAAGGGGACACGTTTTCCACCTATGCCCAATCCGTCCCCCTCCCCAAGCGCCCGTAAGCGTTGCTTCAGAACTTGATGGGTATGTTCGACTATGGCCTGACCTTGGCTGTTATATGGAATTCCCTGTTTTAATTGGATGCCCCATTTGCTGGCCCACTCCCGAGTACTGTGAGCAACAAATGCGGCTCCATTGTCTGTTTTGATGACCTCAGGAAGTCCCAAGACAGCGATGGTTGTTTCCCAATGAGATTGTGCGGCCTTGGCGGTTGCTTTACGGTGACAGGTAGCCACAAGGTACGTGCTGGCCGTATCAATGGTGACGGTAAGCCACGCTTGCGGTTGAAAGGGCGCATACCAGGTAAAGTCTGTCTGCCAGATTTGGTTAGGCTCTAGACCTCGGGGGTTAACTCCCGCCCCCCACAAAGGGCTATGTTGACAGTATGGGCAGGTGGCTACCACTGCTCTGGCGTCCGAGATAGAAATGTTACACGATTTGGCTAGTCCACGTGCACCTATGTGAAAGTGGTCATGGAGTGCGCGCGCGTCCTGAAGGGTGTACACCCGCGTCGCGGCTTGGTCTGCCACTGCGTTACCCCTTTGGTAGTATCCAGGGACATTGGAATGGCTCTTTACATGTAATATGGACACAGTACTTCCGCGATCCTGTAGATGGTTCTCAAGCATACAGGCAATATCCGTGCCCGCCCAGCCGGGCGTGGCCATGGAGGCCAGGAGCTTAAAGACAAACAGAATCTGTGACAATGTTTACATGGCCCTCATACGGTAAGTCGAGAGCCAGGCACACGGCTTTAGCCTCCAAAAATTGTACTGATTGAGCGGTATCCTGGGCAGAAACAGACTGCCATTCACCCTTGTCTTGCCATACTACTACCGCTCGGCCCGTTTGCAACGAGGCATCTGTAAAGACTGTCAGGCCTGGTTGAGGTCGCGTCAGTACCCGGACTGACGCGGATGGGTGAATAATGCGCAAGTGAGTCCAACCTTGGAGCGTTGGCCCACATCGTATCTTCCCAGGGTATCCTTCTAAAGCTAGCACTATTTTTTCCTGGTTGCATAATTGCTCCTCCCAGCACTGGGTTTTATATGGGAACCAGAGAGTGGAGGGTTCAGTACCGAACATACGCAGAGCGGCCGTCCGCATCTTCGTTATCATGGCCGCTAGCACACTAGAGTGGGGCACAAATGCACTATGCATTTGCGAGGAAAAGTTACTCCGGACGGCACATTCTGGGCATGCTCCAAGACATGCTTTATGGTTGCCCCTATCGACGCTCCTTTTGGCGCCGTGAGCAGTGCGCTCTTAGTCTGCTCATTGCCCTGCTGATGAATACACTCCAGCATAATTGCGTTCTTGGCCTCCCCCAGCAAGGTTGCTGCCGATTCTAGGGAGGCCTGCAAACAGTTGCAAAAATCGGCAAAATTTTCCGTTAATCCTTGCTTCACCTGTGTCCATGGTTCGGGGGGGTTCACATAACGCTGCAGATCATTGAACGCTTCACGGGCTGCCCGCGCTGTGGCGTTCAATTCTGCAGTCCGTAGACCGGCCACTTGCTGTTGGGTGGTTAGCCCTGCATCAGACCCTTTCAAGCGCCCCAAAGTGGAGTGCCTGAGGGGGCTCTGCGGATCTTGCGTCGCCTGTATCAACGTTTGATGTAGCCTACTCGCCCACTGCTCTTTCCACAGGACATTCTCAGTCGGTGTTAAAATCATCTGCGCTAATTGGCGACAGTCCGCCGGGGTGGCCGGGCCTGCACCCAACAGGTTATCAAGCATTGCCTGCGTGAGCGGGTGATTCAGGCCGTGTTCTGCCTTTGTTTTAATCAATGGTGTAATCACTTTAGCATCCCAAGGCTGCCACTCCGTCCCCGCTGCAGTTACAGTCACAGGAAACATCTGTACCGCTGCTCCCGGGCGGACGGCCAAACCAGATAGCAACACATCTTTAGCAACAAGGTCCCAATTGGGCAGCTGGATTGCGTCACTGCTTCGCTTCCCACCCCCTTGCTGCACTATACGTTTCTGCCTCCCAATTTCTTCCTCCAAGAAGAAGTTCCTCCTTCCTCGTTGCAGCACCTCGAGCACCTTGCGCAAGTCTGAGCTAAGTTCTGAGTGGCCTTGACTGTCTGGGTTGTCTTGACTACCACCTCTCCCCACATCCTGTCGCTCGGGCGAGTGCGCAGCCGCTGATGGACCGCGCATACGCCGCAACTGCTCCGTTAATTTCTGCATGTCTGCATCAGCTTCTGTCCTGCTCCTCTCTCCCCCCGGTGCTCCCTCGGCTCCCCAATTAGGTTTAATCAAGCACCCCGGTAGCCATTCGTTGGCAGGCACCACCGGACGCCTGTCGATGGGGGCCGATGGACGCGAGGCGTCTGTGTCAGTTCCTGTCCTATCTCCCTCTCCTCCCGCTGTCCCCGTGTCTCTCCACGTTTGTCTAATCAAGCATCCCGGTAACCAGTCGTCGGCAGGCACCACCGGACGCCTGTCGACGGGAACTGATGGAAGCGAGGCGTCTGCCTCACTCTCAGGCTCTTCCAGGACAGGAGGCAATCCTCCGCCGCCCGGAGTGTAATGGGCGGCTCGCAACTCCTCCCAAGGATAACCAGGAGGTGTAGGATTACGCGTTTGCGGCGCTGCAGCCGACACGGGCTGCACCGGCAGAACTTGCGGCTCCAGTGGGGACAAAGGGTTCTCATCGGCGTTGTCAGTCGCTTGCGTCACCGATTTGGATACCCCCGGCGAGTTCGAGGGGTCCCCCTTTGGGTGCCCCGCGGCTGTGAGTCATACAGCAAGCCCCCGTGCTGCCTGCCAAGTCTCCTGCTCCTCCCACGCTCAGCGAAGCAGGGTAAGCACAACACCCCAAGTCTTAAGGTCTTTTCCCGAGTGGCCGGACATAGTCCGCTCTGCTAACACCTCGGAGCACCGAGGCCAATTTGACGAGATAAGAATGTCCGCAGGGCGCTGCACAGCACCCTCCTGGATTAGGCGTTCAACACACGCCGAAATTGCGCTCGACTTCACAGAAGTTCCCCATTCCTTCGCGCACGTTTGAATTACCTTAATCACTGCTTCCATCGTCTGGCGCCACCTCCGTCGCCCCGGCGACCACCCTCACCCTATCACGTCGGGGTCACCACTTTGTTGCCGTTGCAAAAATACCCAGAGTTAGGGTGAGGTCAGGAGCCCGCAACCCCGCCCGCCCCTGGGCCACTCCACACTGACTCCCTAGGGAGGATGCGGCAAATGGCGTTTATTGCGTCGTTACAATTCTTTATATACGCGCTCGCACTGTCTTTTCCTGTCTTAGCCCTGCCTTGTCATGATGTCACATCCCGTGATCTTCCGCAATGCCCCGTTTCGCCTACCACACCAGATCCTCTGCTTGGCTTTTCGAGCTCCACTCGGTGTTTTGGAGCTCCCCTCTGGCCCCGGAGGGCAGGGTTTGTGCCCTCCCACCCAGTCCCTCCCTTTTGCCTTTCTTTACCCTCCGCACGCTCGGAGCCCTCCGGGGCAGCCCCACACGCAGCCCTCGTGCAGCGCGAAGGAAGGTGCGGCAGGGGCTCTCCAGAGCCATCGCCCGGCAGCACCGGTCCATGTGCTGGAGCCGCGGCCAGCGCTCAGGATGCTGTGACGGGCTTTCCTCCAGCGAAGCAGAAGAGGGCCCAGAGCCGGTTTGCCCTGGAAAGGGGAGGGAAGAGACAGCCCGCCAGGAGACAGCAAAGGGACCCAGTGGGGAGCGGGGAGCCCCCAGACCTGGGCACCACGATTGGTCCGGACCGTGGTGCGAGGGGCGGGGAACGCAGACCGCAGGGGTATAACGGACAGGGGGCAGTTGTTGCTGCTCGAGGTCCCTCCTCAGAGGCAGCCAGCCGCCCGCGCTGTCCAGCCCCTCACTCCCTCACACTCTGCAGCAGCACCTGTGCCTGGGCTGGGGGCCCGGGGGAGCTTCACGTCTCGGGACAGCGGCTGAGGAGGAACTGAGGGAGGCTGAGGAGGAACTGAGGGAGGCTGAGGAGGAACTGAGGGAGGCTGAGGGGCTCCCGGCTGGCCCGCGCAAGCCTCGTGCTCCTGCTCTCCTGCCCTGCCCGAGTTTCCATCTCCAGCCCAGGAGGGACGCGCAGCCAGGAGGGCTGCCTTTGCGTTTCAGGAGGCTCCTCACAAGCCACCAGCTGGAGCTTCCTCCACAGCCCCCAGGGAAGTCAGCTCGGCTCGGCTGGCAGGGAACAAGTCTTCCCGCTCACTGGTGGCAGGTGGCCGCAGCACAGCAGGGAGGGCAGGAGGGAGCCTGCGGGCACTGCCAGCTCCCCCCTGCTGCTCCTGCCACGCTGGCTCCCGCCACGCTACCTCGCCACGGCAGTCCCAGCAACGGCTGTCCCTCAGAAGACTGAGGGGGGATCGCATCAATGTGTATAAGTACCTGATGGGAGGGTATCAAGGGGAAGACGACAAACTATTTTCAGTAGTGCCATGTGACAGGACAAGAGGCAATGGGCAGAAATGGAAGCACAGGAAGTTCTGCCTGAACGTGAGGGGGAATTTCTTTCCTGTGAGAGTGACAGAGCACTGGAGCAGGTTGCCCAGAGAGCTTGTGGAGTCTCCTTCTCTGGAGATATTCAAGACCCGCCTGGATGCAACCCTGTCTAACATGCTGCAGGTGACCCTGCTTAGCAGGGAGGTTGGACTAGATGATCTCCAGAGGTCCTTTCCAACGTTACTGATTCTATGATTCTATGAAAAGGAGGTGCTTAAAAGACCTGTGGCAAAACTGTATGTGGTGTTCCCTGTGCTTCTTCCTTTCCTATGGAGTCTCAGAAAAATAAAAAGAATGGAAAGAGGAGACTGGGGGAGAGGACAGCCTGTCCCTGTGTATTTCTGTAAGAAGAGGCCATGGATTTTATCTCTGCAAAGCCAAGCACTGGCATCCTAAGGGCAGAAAACTTGATGATATTTACAGATACAAGATCCGATTTCCATCCCAAACTGGAGGACAAAGTGATAGCTGTCCTTACGATAGCTGTCCTTCAATTTAGCGCTGCAATACTGAATCATGCTGGTAGCCTGAAACATGACTGAAAATTTCTCCTTCTGCAGCCCCAAATGTGGAAGAGCATTTAAGCAAAAAAGCATGTTTCAACAGTGACGTGTTCTCTAGGTACTCAAGAAAAGGAATAAATGTAAAGAAGTACTTACATCAGTCACTTCAACCCCACAAGGCCACAATACTCGTTTGAAGTTCTTTTGAACACCCAGAAGCAGCTGTCTCAACTTAGGCATGTCATTTGAATTTGATCTGTGCTTGACCCTCAGAATATCCCCTCTTAGACATTAGATAGAAATTTCCTCTAAGCTGACTTGCAGTACCAAAAGACAAAAAAAAGGGGACTATCTGACACAAAAGGTGCTATATGGATAAGACAGCAGAGGTATTTTTCAAGCTGCTGTGTTTGCAGTCCTGGAAAGGTTTTCATCTTTCCCCCAAATAAACGTCCAAACTCCATATCACTGTATGTTTATACTTTTCCCAACTTTACTTCAAGGCTTCTAATTCAATCACTTGCCCTTTAGGCCTGTTACCCAAAATCTGGGTGCTGTTATCCAGTGTGCAAGCACCCAATAGACACACAGGGTCGAGGTATTTGTTTATTTCATTTCTGCACGGAGATGGGGGCTAGGTGGTAAATCCACAAAGCTAGCACACCTCCTCCCCCTCTCATTCTTGATTTATACACACTTTTCAGGGAGTACTTCATACAAATCTTTCTATTGGTTACAATTTCATTACAGGCCAGCCATCCTTTACTTACTTCGTCTAATTGTTTAGAAAAATATGCCACTGGTCTTTCCAGCTCCCAAGCATTTGGGTCATTACTCCCAAGGCCACCTGCTGCCACTCAGGCACATACAGTTGAAAGGGTTTAGCCATATCTGGGAGTCCCAATGCTGGATCTTCCATCAGTTTCTTTTTTATTTCATCAAAACTAGCACGGCATTCCGGGGTCCACTCTAACCATTCTCCTGGACCCTTTAGGGCTGCATAGAAAGGTTTAGTTATCAGCCCAAAATTAGGGATCCATATACAGCAAAATCCTGCCATTCCCAAGAATCCCCTCAGCTGTCTTCTTGTGCGGGGTCCTGCACTTTGGTATATAGCCTCTTTTCTTTCTGCTCCTAGTGCACGTTGTCCTTTTGATATTTTAAAACCAAGATATTGGACTTCCTTCTTTGCAGTCTCAGCCTTTTTCTTTGAAACACGATACCCGGCAAGTCCCAAAAAATTTAACAGACTCACTGTCGCCTCTAGACACATTTGCTCTGAATCCGCTCCAATCAAAATGTCATCGACATACTGTAGAAGAGTGACGTTTTTCTTACCTTCCTCCCATTGCGCTAGTTCTCTGGCCAAGATCTCACCAAACAGGGTAGGACTGTTCTTGAATCCTTGAGGAAGAACCGTCCAGCATAACTGCTCCTTCCTCTTCGTAGTGGGACTTTCACATTCAAAGGCAAAAACTGTCTGGCTTTGTTCTTTTATAGGAATACAGAAAAAAGCATCTTTTAAATCTAGCACTGTAAAACAATTGTTAGTCTCAGGCACCGAGGCTAGAAGAGTATATGGGTTTGGCACGCTTGAATGGATATCTTTTGTTATGTGGTTCACTGCCCTTAGGTCCTGGACCAGCCGATATTCTTGGGAACGCGGTTTCCTTACCGGCAGGATTGGTGCATTGAATTCAGACTGACACTCTCTAAACAGGACGTATTGCAAGAAGGCATTAATTAGGGGTTCCAATCCTCTACGTGCTTCTAGCTTGACAGTGTACTGATGCACCCTAACTGGCTTCGCTCCTGGTTGTAGCTCTATTTTGACCGGAGTCGCGTTTTTTCCTTTACCTGGCTTTGTTGAGGCCCAAACCAAGGGAATCACCACATCCAATATGCTTGAAGGGATACTTGCACTGTTATCGTCTGGAGCTGATCCCATCAAAAGGCAGATTTATGCTCTCCATGCCAATTCTGGAGGGATGTGGAGCTGCACAGAACTCTCAGAAAAGGTCACCTGTGCATTCAGTTTGCATAGTAAATCCCGTCCTAATAAAGGGAGGGGACACTCTGGCATAGAGAGAAACTCCTGAGTCAAATTAGTACCTCCAATCGTACACTCCATTGGCTGCAAAAATGGCCTCAAAGTTTTCCTTCCTGTAGCCCCAACAATAGTGGTAGTAGTCTTACTTAAGGGTCCTTTACAACTAGTTGTCACTGAATGAGTGGCTCCACTATCTAATAAAAAATCTCTAGTTTCATTCCCCAGCTTTGCTGGAACCAGGGGATCAGCTGAGGAAACTCTAATTTTCTCCCCCGGTCCCCTTCATTCCGTATTTGACTCCTTTAACATAATTAGGTCGGTGTTTGCTGGGCTCTGTAGCTTTGTTACGCTTCTTCGATTTGGACGTTCATTTTTCCAGTGCCCATCCTGTCTACAAATTGCACATTGATTTGGACCCAAAGCGGGTCTAGGGAGGCCTCCTCCTGGCCTCCCTCCCCTTCCACCTCTTCCTCCTCTGTTACCTCTTCTGCTTCCCCTGCCCCTACCTTGGAATTCCTTCCCCTGAACAGCTGCCAGGAGAAAAGCCTGCAGTTTCCTTCGATTCTGTGTTTCTCTTTTTCTCTTTTCATCTCGATTATTGTATACCTTCTATGCTATTTCTATCAGCTGTGAAATAGACATTCCCCCAGTTCCATCTACCTTCTGTAGCTTCTTTCTAATATCCTGAGCTGACTGGCCAATGGACAGTGTATTATACAGTCTCTGATTCATTTCCTCATTTGGTTCCAGGTCTGTCCGTTTTCTGGCTGTTTTACATAATCTTTCATAAAAGGCCGAGGGATTTTCTTCAGGCCCTAGCTTTACTTCATACAATTTTGATACATTCTTTGGTTTCAGAACCCCACACCGAATTCTGTATAGAATTAGCTGTTGATACTGCCTCAATAACTCCCCACCCCCGCTCCTATTTGGATCCCACTCTGGATCCTTTCTGGTGGGTAAATAGACCTCAGGATCCCCCTTTCTGTCCCTTCTCTCACACTCTTCTTTTGCAATATCAATTACCAGCCTCCTTTCTTCTCCCATCAGGAAAGTATTCAACAGTGCCTGCACATCTCCCCAGTTAGGATTATGAGTTATCATAACAGTCTCCAAAAGTTGATGCAGCTTCTCAGGATTTTCCCTATATGATCCAATAGACTGCTTCCAGTTTAGTAAACCCAGGGTTGTAAAAGGAACATGTACAAATACTGGCAGCCCTTCTGGTCCCACTGCTTGCCCCAAAGGAGCCTTTATAACAGGTTGTTTCCGTCTTGTGGTTTGGCCAGAAATAGGGCTGGACTCTTTGCTTTCTAGCGGGGGGGGGGGGGGATTCTTCAACTGAGGTGGAATCATTTCCACAAGAGGGGGGCACTGTCAGTGATTGTACATCCTCCTGCTTCTCTCCATTCAGAACTTTTCTGTTAGCACAATACTCGCTCTCTTCCTTCTTTTCTACTGCAACCATTACAGATTCCTCTTCACTTCTGAGTTCACATTCCCTTTGAATTTCTGGTTCCCTATATAGTGACATAAAAGCCTCCACATAGGGTATCTCATCCCACTTCCCCTTCCAGCAGCAAGACAGCAGTAATTGTAATATAATGTTATAGCTCAAGGTCCCATTTTCTGGCCACTGCTCATCACAGTCCAGCTTATACATTGGCCACCACTGATTACAATATCCTCTCATTCTTTCTTTTGTCATCCGTTCTCCTCCAAAAATATCCCAGTGTTCCAAAATACAACCCAAAGGGCTACAGGGAGGAATCACGGATTGGCTTGATCCCATGTCAATTACCTCGAAATACCAACCTTATTACCTAGAAATACCTTTATACCCGTATCTTTGTGCGCACTCGGCTCTGATTCTTCTGGTCAATTCAAGGCAACCTTTGCTGAGCATCTACGTGCGACATAATCCAACATAATCTTCCACAGAAGTAAGTAAATTTTATACTCACCAATCCAAAGATTCACCCCCCCCGCTTTCACCCTGGCACAAATATCTCTGGTTGGCGTTGCACCTTTGAATCTCTTGTCGTCCTGACTTCGGAGGAAGGTCGGAGGACTCCCCGATCAACAGCTCAGTGCATGCTGGAGCTTGATGCAATCCAGTCCGCTGTTGGGAACGGCAAGATGATCCAGGCAAGGCCTTCTGGCAAGTCCCATCTTGGGTGCCAAACTGTTGTCCAAAATCTGGGTTCTGTTACCCAGTGTGCAAGCAACCAATAGACACACAGGGTCAAGATATTTGTTTATTTCATTTCTTACAGAGATGGGGGCTAGGTGGTAAATCCACAAAGCTAGCACACCTTCTCCCCCTCTCATCCTTGATTTATACACACTTTTCAGGGAGTACTTTATACAAATCTTTCTATTCGTTACAATTTCATTACATCAGGTAATCGCTCTGCGCTTGCGCTTTCACAGTCTTGTTAATCAGCACAGGAAGCGAAGAAGAGGTGGTAACATCATTCTCATGTAATTTCCATCTCATTATTCATTTAGGGGTGTGTAGTTTAATATGCTAATAAGCCTTAATGAACGGAAGGTCACTTCTGGGTTATTCTACTGTTTTTGTCTTACCTACCCCTCACATTCTTCAAAGTGCTGTGGGTTCATCAAGGTTATTTAGCCGGAGCTGGTTATCCTTTGCAGTACTGTTTTTCTCTCTGCCTTGTCCTTCAGTCTTGTTAACTGTTTGCAAGGTTTTTCTCACAGTATTTCTCTAACAGGGTGGGTCAGTCCTTGGGGCGTCAGTGCTCTGGCCAGTCCTTCCTCCAGAACCAGTTGTGGCCTCCTGAGTCCAGCTGGAGAGATTCCCGCTTCTGCTGCTTATTTCATCATGTACCCTGACCCTGTCATTTCCAGGACATATGTCAAACATCCCCAGATACCCAGGGGACAGCCTGCCTGGGCATGGGCTGGTTCACCTGAGGCAGGACCTTCCCTTACAAATGAGAGGCTAGCCCTGGGAGCCCCGCTCCTGGGAAATGCCACACCTGCAAGATATTCTGCATCTCCAGAAGGCTGGAGGCAGGGGAGTTGAGCGCCAACACCTGCAGCATGCTGTCCATAGCATGCAGGGTCTGCAAGAGGCACAGAGGGTTGAGGTGCTTCTTCCCTGTTGCCCCTTTCCTGCCAGAGGTGGCCTTCAATTCTTCCTGCCCGAGGAGGACAGCTATGGTCCTGCAGAGCCCCGGGTAGGGCAGCTGCAGCTGCACAGGGCGCAGCCTGGTGGCACTGCCTCTCACCATGCCCAGGCAAGGGGAAGAAGGCACGTGGCAGGAAAAGCCAAGATGGGAGCCAAGATGGGAGGCCAGCACCCAGGCTCTGCAGGCACTCCCTGGGAGGCAGGCAGAAGATGCTGAAGAAGCAGGCATGCTTCTTCAGCCTTCTTGCTCTCCAGAACTAGCCTGACTTTGCTGCAAGCACAGAGAGTGAGGGGCCTTTCTGTCCCTGGTGCTGGCAGCAGGACCTTTATGCCCTGGGAGGGTGGATGCAGACTGCGGGGTGGGAGACTCATGGCTGATACCTGCACTAGGTGGGGGAGCCCTATGGGGAGCCACCTCTTCCCCCCAGGAAGCTGGCCAGCCAGGGAGCACAGGCCTGGCAGGCAGAGGACATCAAAGCCCCCATCTCCTGCCTGTGAGCAGCTGCCTGCATGGCATCTGTGCTGCTGGCTCTCATTACCCTGATGGCTGTGATTAGGACCTCTGTCCTCTCAGCGGGCTGGAGGTGTTCCCCACACACCTACAGGGGATAGGAGGGCAGCCAAGATAGACACCAAGCACCTAGCGGTGTCCCCGCCATCGGCCGCTGGCAGCTCCTGGGGCTTGCGCACCTCGTGAGGCTCCAGCTCACAGCTGCCCTCTGGAAGGGCCCCATCGGCCTCTGCCTCCTCCTCCCAGGCCACCTTATGATCCTGCAGCATCCAGGGTAGGGGCCTGCATGGGGAATGGGGGCCCCATATCTCCTGCCTCAGCCTTGCAGGAAAAGCCCAAGAGACATGAGTAGCCCCTGAGCCCTCTCTGCCCTCCCATCTCCACCACTCTCAGGTCAAGCACAGGCTCAAAAGATGGCCCTGGGAGACTCCTGAAGGATGGGGAAAGCCTCCCAGCTAGGCCCAGGGCCACTGGACAATCCGGTGCAGAGGCCCTGGCCAAGCCATCATTGCGCTGATGGTGACCATGATTTGCTGCCACACCACAGTGCTCAGGTGGTCGGTGGATTCCTCTTGCAGCAGCACCTGAAGAGCACCGCCATGATGGGCCATGGGAGATGCGAGGGGCCAGCGAGCAGGCTGTGCCCACCAGCCCGGGCCCCACACCACCTTGTGCTCAGGCACCCCCAGCCTGCCCTCATCGCTGGACCATTGCCCCCTCCACCAGGCCTGCTGGGGGTCACCTCTCCCCTCACCTCCAGCACCTCTGCCAGCTCCAATTTGCACTGCAAAATCTCCTCTCATAACAAAGTGATACATTAGGCTTTGGAGAAAGGCCTACTGTTGCCAAAAGTTCCATTTTTGCCCTTTTATGATCATTTTGTGTACTTAATTTGACAGTGTGTTTTAAATATATATACATATATTAAACTTGATATAGCATTAACCCCGCTATTTTCCTCTCAACTGGCTGCATAGAGAGTGCTCCAGAGCATGACTGCTTACAAACAGTCGAGGAGATTTACTCTAGTTGCCCGGACCTCAAGGACACCCCACTGGAGAATCCGGATTGGGAATTATATACAGACGGTAGCAGGTTTGTTTGAGATGGAAAAAGAATGTCTTTTTCTCTGACGACCATCAACGAGGTTGTGGAATCGTGAGCATTACCTTCAAAAGTGTCAGCTGAAAAAGCTGAGCTTATAGCCCTCACACAAGCACTGGACCTGGGTGAAGGAAAAAGAGTCAACATATGTAAAGTCGTGGGATTCAGAGCCCCAACTGGAAAGTGGAAAGGCCTGTTTCAAGTCCTCCTGACAACTTACACTGCTGTTCAGGTCTGGGGCAAAGGACCGTGGATCCATTATTCTAGAGCTGAGAAGGCTCTCTCCCCTTGCACAGTAGAACAACAGTCTCCTCTTAAGATAAGGAGAAATTACGACTGAGCTCTGGGGTTTACTTGCATTAGTGTTGGCAGCCATGAGCCAAGCTTGGCAAACATTACATTAGGACCAAAATTTACATCTGATCCTAGCTCAAAATATCACTCAGCTGTTACACAAGAAGGATTGTTAGAGATGTACCCAAATGCCCCAAAGTGGTAATCGGCGGGGAATATTCTTAACTGGAATAGTTCTAAATGACTCACAAATAAAAGAAAAGGAAGCAGAGTGGAGTCATAAGAGTAACTAGACTCTCATCTCTGGTGCGCTCACACTGCGGTCTTGTGGGATGAGAATGATACAGCATGTATAGCTATGAATGCTGGGTCTTATTATGACCCCAATCATGGCTATCATCATGACGATTCAGCTAGAGTAGAAAAATTCAGCAAGACTGTTAAGTGTAAATTTAGAAGTGTTTCGGGCTTATTAACTCCACATGGTTTAGGATGGTATTGGTGGTGTGGTGACAAGGCCTACAAAGCCTCACCCTTACACCAAAACGAGACCTGCGTGCTAGGAGTTTTGGTCCCTAATAGGTTAGGACCTTCCTCAAAAAAACCAAAAGGGCTCCTAAAGCCCTTGCAGAACGACCCACAGGATTCCACAGTTCTGTTAGATGTTTCCTCCCGTGGCTGGGGGTAAGAGAGCTGGAGAAAACAACTGTCAACATTTCAGCAACAATAGCACACCTTGAAAAATAAAACCCGGGATGCAACAGGAGCCCTGCAGGCCGAAGTATCTAGTCTATCACAAGCGGTTTTACAAAATCGGATGGCCTCAGATTTACGATTTGCTTTGCAGGGAGGGGTCTGCAGAGTTATAAATATGAGTTGTTGCATGTACGTGGACTGAAGCAGGAGGATTTCTACAGACTTGAGATGAATTTGGAAACAAACTAAGTTTTTACAGGAAGTCACAAGGGATGATACCTCCCAGGGATTCACAGATACATGGAAAAAGCTGACCTCATGGCTACCCAATTCGACTTGGTTAAGAAATCTTTTTGTCGTTGTAATAACTGTAGTCTGTGTTTGTATTCTAGCCTGTATTATGATTCAGTTTTGTAACTGCTGTAGTCAAATGTGTTTAAAAGTTAGGTATGACATAATTTGAAACTTTGGATTATTAGGCCTTGGAGAAAGTTACATTTTTTGGCGTTTTATGATCATTTTTGTGCACTTAGCTTGACAGGGTGTTTTGTGAAACTTGGACACTACAAAACTGATGGCTGTGGATCAGGTGTGTGTGTGGGGAGTCGTTCTGGTCTAGAAGGCGCTAATGACTGGAAGATTGTGCAAGAGGCATGGAGACAGCAAACTAGCAGTAACTACGTGGGCTCACAGAAAAGTTCAAGTGAAGGACACCCTTGAGCAACCCCCGGCAACCCCAAAGACCACCAGAGACCCCCACAGAAGAACACAAAGCACATGCGTAATCATTATAGTATATTATAATGTATTTTAATGATTATATTATAATTTGCTCCAGGAAATGTTATGAATATGCAAAGCGGTTCCAGGAAATCTAATTAGGGATTTTTAGTCTGTGAGGCATTCAGTTGGATCAGAAGGGACATACAATAGGAAAAGTAGAGGGACAAGAAGTTGGATTTTTAATGGCTATGGGAGCCATGTTATCTCTTTTAAATTTTACCCTAGAAGGATCCAAAACCAAAGACAGGGTATTAATACCTGCAATCACTGGAGAAGAAAAAAAAAGAAAAACGGAAAAAGAAAAATTAAGTGAACTCCTATTAGTAACGACAGGAAACAAAAGTGGATGGAGGAGATTTGTATTAGCTGCAGTATCTGCAGCATGTTTGCTGGGAAGAGATCTTCTGCAAATCCTGGATGTAGAATTGCGTTTATCATCCAATGAAATAGGTTCAATAATTATGGGGATGAGTGTGATAAGCTAAAGTCCGAACCCCAGGGCAAAAGTACCCAAAGTATTAAATGGAGTAAACCCAGTACTGATGTTGAATGATCAGCCTCAGCCCGATCTGGCTTCCTGCAAACAAAGGGAGGAACCCCACCAGCTGTAAAACAGTATCCAATTCCCCAAGAAGCCAGGAAAAGCATACAAAAATAAACAGACTGAGATTTAGCTGAGGTGTTCTGAGAGTATGTGTTTTATCACATGATACTTCTATATGCTCTGTAAAAAACAATACTAGAAGAATAAACTAGACAGAGATCCTCCAGAATACCCTTTGTACAAGATATGCAGACTATCAATCAACCTCATCCAGTGATACCCGATCCTTCTGCAAATACTGCAGTGGGCTGGATATTTTACTGTGATCACTTAACTGCTGCATTTCTTTTTAACATTCCAATAGATGAGAAGAGCCAGCTCTAATTTTCCTTACCAGGGAAGGACAGCAGTTAACATGGACGCAACTTCTGCAAGGGTTACTGGGTCTCCTACCATATTCGCTCAAATATTTAAAAAAAGACTTAAAAGAGAATGAGTTACCTGGTGGATTGATTTTAATACAGTGTGTAGATGGCTTACTGCTAACAAGTAAAATCACGATGATTGTTTAAAGGATACTACCTATTTATGCGCTGCATCAGCAACTGCAGGGCATTGCGCGTCTCTCTCTGAGCTCCAGAGGGGAAGTACTGGGGATTCATCCTGAAGGAGGGACAGAGAACAAGTAACCCAGAAAGGATAAAAGCCATAGCTGAAATTCCTCACAACAGGCCACGTACCTGAAACCCTACAAAGTGACATTGTCTATACCCCTGTGTAAGCCAGAGGTGTTCTTACAGCAACTACAAGCAGTCTGCATTCCTGTACCTCACCCTCCAGAAGGGAGGACGTCAGGGCTTTGACATAAGGGGCAGTGTTAATTAGGGTGGTCTAGACTTAACTCCTTCTGTCAGGACCTTGAGAGACAACACCTACTTTCACTGCTAGGGCAGGGTTAATTGTTGTAGTCGGGAATTAACTCCTTCTTACCGCAGCTATGAGATCTCTCCTTGGGACCACTGATACAAGAGTAAAGCAGTTCTTCACAGTCACTCAAACGCCTTTCTTCCGTGCTGAAGAGTGTTTAGGGCAGTGAACCTGTTGTTGGAGGTGTTCAGAACCTTCCCCATGACTGTGGGTGTGCACAACAGCAACAGAGGAGAGTTGAACCCTGCAGAGGGACTGTGACTGTGTAAGGAGAACAGCATCAGGCCTAGCAACTCCACCTTCCTGTTCTGTTTTAAGCAATGTCAAAGCACAAGCAAGCCATAAGTAGGATACAATTTATTAATTTGCAGGCAGAGGCTATTCACATATCAGAGGAATAGAAACAAAGATCAATCAATAGTTAGCAAATAAAGCAGAGTCTACGTACCACCAAGCAAGTTGGGCTCTCAACCTCAGGAGTTTCCCGGTCAGGCGTCCCCAAACCAGGGAGGAGGCGACCTGTACCTGTCTCTCCTAGAGTAAGTCCCCTTCCGTTACCTATAGATGTACCTGACAGTGATGACCACAAGTCATAAGACAAAGCTTTGTTCAGCCAGTGGAACTAAGATGTGGTTCAGATGAAACAAAGGTGTGGTTCCAGGTGGTCAGTTCTTGGCAGATTGTCCTGTTCACAGGACAATGCAGCTGTCCAAGTCCTATTAATAAAGCAAGTTATATCAGCCCTCAGGTATCTGCTTGCCTTAATAGCTTATATAACAGAGGCTGGGGGGCAGCCTGTGGAAGCAGGTGTACCTTTGAGGTAACAACGGGGTTCAGTGCAGCCTCCCCTACACACTCCACCCACCGTGACTTGTGTCATCCACTGTCCTCGCTGGGGTGGTAGTGGAGGTACCCCTTGCCCCCAACGATATGTCTTAAGTATAGGTGGGATTGTGAAAAGATACTACCTGATGTGATGCGTCAGATGTAGGGACATCCGTTAATTGCGGGAGAGCAGCTCATCCTCACAAAAGGGTAATGCTGAGAGAGAGAGTTCTCCTCATTATCACTGTCTTTCCACACTGCAAAGTGCTGGATACCGATAGCAATACTGCGACAATTACAGTGATGGTTTGGAGCACGGAAGTTGCCATGCAGAAACGTTAAACCCTAATTGGTTAATCAGGTGGCCTAACCATCCCTCAGTAAGACCATCCCGCAAAGCCCGGGTATTGGAGGCCACCTCCTGCATCTGTTTAAGCTGGTCTCCCAGGCTTGCAGTAACATTGGGGATGAATATGCAACAATCTGTTTGAGATAACCCTAGAAATCCACAAACGCCCTGCTGCTTCAGACGTATGATGTCTAAAGCCTGTCTATTCTGCAGAGCTAGCTTTGTGGTTTTGTTGCAACTGAGTATTCAGCAAGCGTAGTGATTCTTTTGTACTATTACCCCCAGAACTACAAGCGTATAATTTACAGCCAAGAAAGGTAAAAGAGTTTTCTCAAAATTCTAAACTGATGCCTAAGTGAAAAGGGTCACTTCGAGTTCTCCTAATAGCTTACACCGCTGTTAAGGTTTGGGGCAAAGGTCCATGGATCCATTATTCTGGAGTTATGAAGGCTCTTCTTAAGATAAGAAGACACTACAATTGGCCTCCGGGGTTTGTTTGCATTAATGTTGGTTGCCGCGAGTCAAGCCTGGCAAATCTTACGTTGGGACCAAAATTTACCTTTGATACTAACTCAAAGTATCACTCAGCTGTTACACAAGAATGATTGTTGGATAGGTACCCAAATGCCCCAAAGCAGTAATCAACACGGAATATCCGTGTTTGGAATAGCTTTAAATGACTCACTGATAAAAAAAAAAAGGAAGCAGAGTGGAATCATACAAGTAATTGGACTTTCACCTCTGGTCCAGTCACATATTTAAGTCTTTCCGCGGTCCTGTGGGATGAGAATGATACATCACATATAACTGTAAATGGGGGGGGGTGTCTTATTACGACCCAGATTATGGCTATTGTAATAATGATTCATATATAGTAGAAGGAATCAATCAACCTGTTAGGAGTGAACTTGGTGATGTTACAGGGAGGTTAACTCCACATGGTTTAGGATGGTATTGGTTGTGCGGAAATGAGGCACGTAAAGTCTTAGGTCCTTGGTGAACAGGCACTTGTACTTTAGGGGTGACAGTCCCCAGAATTAAGGTAATATCTGAGCTTCAGGAAGTAGGATGTGTGAGAACAACTCCAGGAAGAAAAAGAAGAGCAATACCTCCCAATCCGCTATCATTTCGATCTACAGCTTTCCATTCACTTGTTAGGTGGTTCATCCTCTGGCTGGGAGTTAGTGAATTAGAGAAAGCTATAGTGACTATATCGGTAGTCATGGAAAGGATTGGAAGCGCCACCTCGGATGCAGCAGATGCCTTGCAAAAAGAGGTTACGGAGATTTCAACGGTTGCATTGCAAAGCAGAATAACTTTAGATGTGATGTTGGCCTCCCATGGAGGAGTATGTGCTGTTGTGAACGCTAGCTGTTGCACATCCATTGATGAGCCAGGGGGAATAAACGTAGACCTTGGAATAATAAAACAAGTAAGTGTATTACAGCAAGTGCAGAAAGATGATACATTGTATCCATACTACGTGATACTTGATGGAATGGTCCCTGTTGTAGCTTTTGTATCTGTACCAGCTGATACTTGGTGAGAATAGTCTAGTGTTGTAACTTTCAGGCCTAGAACAATACCGCTGTGTTAAGCGGGATACAAATAAGTAACTAACAAAGACTTGGAAATCTGTGAGAAAGGACAGCAGTTGGTTATACAGAGATTCTGTGGCTTCCAGCCACA
Source organism: Rhea pennata (assembly GCF_028389875.1). NCBI lineage: Eukaryota > Metazoa > Chordata > Aves > Rheiformes > Rheidae > Rhea > Rhea pennata. The sequence continues at coordinate 36,852,824 of NC_084670.1, read as the reverse complement.
GAATCACCAGGAGAAGTAGTCCACATGAAGGTCAGAAGTTGAAGAGTAATGAAGTAGAGACCCCCACAGTCAAATGTGGCCCCCGAAATAAGTCTGGCAGGCATGTGCAGTATCATAGCCCGTTTATGCAGCCGGGGCGGAGTTGGGCTAGACTCCCTGCACGTTCTGGCCCCAGGTGCCGGGACTCCCACCTACTGCAAATAATCATAAATACCAGAGTTTTTCTCAAGGAGAAAGAGGCTGCTACACAACAGAGGACCACGTTGCCTCCTCAGGGGCGTCCAAAAAGATTGTGGCTGCTGACTCCCTCTCTCATCATGCAGACGATCGGGACAAGCATTGAGGTGGTCCTTCTCGAGATTACCATCGGGTCAGTCTGTTTGTAAGTATCTACTAATAAACTGCTTGCTACTGAAGAGTGTTTGTCTGTGTGTGTGAGAGTTTGTGCTGGCTTGCCAGACTGGATGTTTGGCCCCTGGGAATCTAACTAGAACATAAATCCCTGGGATTTGAAGAAATTTGGCACCAATCAACCTCAAGGTTACCAGACTGGAAATGGCTGAAGAAATTAGTTCTGCTAATTCTTTTTATTATAGCTGTATGTGTAATGGTTTGTGTAATGATTCAATGCTGCAATTGTTCTTCTAACCTTTGCCTTAGCTATAGCAAAATGATGCAGTGAGGGTTATAGCTGGCTAGCTATAAACCCTCAAACGAAAAGGAGGGATTGATACCGAGCCTGAAGGAGCAGGAGCGTGGTTCCTGCTGTGTGAAGGCAGTGCTAACGACTATGTTGAGTTCGGCAAGATAAAGGGAGTCCATCTTATTCTGTCCTTGCATAGAATAGATATAGGAATTTCTGCCGGCAAGGGCAACTGCAGGAAGCCTTAAGCTTTCCTGGAAGAAACCCCAGCACTTACCACCCACTCTCTCTGGGTGAGCTACTGCTAGGGAGCAGTCTAGGTTGCCCCTGAATAGAGGGAGTTGGGCCTTCTGATCCAGGTAGCCCTTGTTTAGGGTGGATCAAATACCCTTGAGTCAGTAGCAGGGAGAGGTCTGCATAAGAGCCAGGCCTGGAGCACAGCTCCCAGAGCGCAGCAGTTTGTGCAGGAGGAGTGCAGTTAGGCGTAAGAGGAAATCTTTCTTTTTCCAGTGCTAGTAGTGCCCACTCTCACAAACATGGTTATAACTCACCACAAAGCATATTTGCCTGTAGCTGTGGGAACTGCTACATTAGCTGTGTCGGAAGCTTCAACCCAGACAGAGCCTCTTAGAGCAGATGCTGCCCTGCAGGTCTCGGGCTGCAGGGCATGCTTGGAGCCTCTCCAGAAGGCCTGGACTGATGGTCCACCCTCCTGCGAGAGGTATGCTGTTGTTGACGATTTGTGTCGTCAAGTCAAAGAGTTGCAAGGTGAAGTCAGCAGAGTGTGAAGCACGCGAGAAAGTGAGCAGGAGATGGACAGGGCATTCTTAGAGACCGCACTGCTCCTGCAGTCCCAGTCCCCTGCAGCAGGGGAGTTGCTGGAAGGCTCTGTGCAGAGTGAAATAGTACAGCACAGCACTGTACTGAAGAAGGCGGGAAACTAGTTGCTTCTCGAACAAAAAGAAGAAAGGCCCCTAATCCTCCTGTAGACTTGGAGTTAGAGTTGAACAGGTTTAGTGCACTCCAGGATGAGGAGGACCCGGACCTGACCTCAAGGGAAGCAACTGGGCTGCCTGAGCCTGTGCCTTGCATGACCACTCGGAAGAGGCGATGAGCGGTTGTAGTGGGTGATTCCATGCTGCAGGGGACAGAGGCGCCTATCTGCTGACCTGACCCCTCCTCTAGAGAGGTTTTCTGCCTGCTGGGTGCGAGGATACGAGAGGTGTCTGAAGGGCTACCAGGGCTTGTCCGCTCCTCGGACTACTACCCCCTGCCGCTCTTTCATGTGGGAGCTAATGATACAGAGAGTAAACTGGAAACAATCAAAGAAGACTTCAAGGCCTTGGGCCTGGTGGTCAAGGGTCTGGGAACGCAGGTGGTCTTCTCATTGGTTCTGCCAATTAGGGGGAGGCACGGGAGGAGGAGTAGGACATTTTTTCCAAATCAACAACTGGCTATGCTGCTGGTGTTGGCAACAGGATTTTGGATTCTATGACGATGGAACATGGTTTGAAGATCAGCAACTGATGAGGAGAGATGGGATTCACCTCACCAAGCGGGGGATGTTAAGGACAATAGGAAGAGCTTCTTCAAATACATCAGTAGCAAGAGGAAGACTGGAAAAAATGTGGGCCAGCTACTGAATGGGGCGGGTGCCCTGGTGACAGAGGATACAGAGAAGGCAGAATTACTGAATGCCACCTTTGCTTCAGTCTTCACTGCTAAGGGCAGTCTTCAAGAATCTTGGAGCCTGGAGGCAAGGGAGAAAACCTGGAGAAAGGAAGATTTCCCTTTGGTTGAGGAGGATAGGATTAGAGACCTTCTGGGCAAGCCTGACATTCACAAATCCATGGGCCTGGATGGGATGCACCCATGGGTGCTGAGGGAGCTGGTGGACATTGTTGCCAGGCCACTCTCCATCATCTTTGAAAAGTCCTGGAGAACTGGAGAGGTGCCTGAGGACTGGAAGAACACCAGTGTCACTCCAGTCTTCAAAAAGGACAAGAAGGAGGACCCAGGCAACTATAGGCCAGTCAGCCTCACCTGCATCCCTGGAAAGCTGATGGAACAGCTCCTTCTGGATGCCGTCCCCAGACACATGGAGGAAATGAAGGTGACCAGGAACAGCCAGCATGGATTCACCAAGGGGAAATTGTGCTTAACCAAACTGCTAGCCTTCTCTGATGGAATGACTGGTCGGTAGATGAGGGGAGAGCAGTGGATCTTGTGTCCCTTGACTTCAGCAAGGCTTTTGACACTGTCTCCCAGAACATCCTCCTACATAAGATCAGGAAGTGTGGGATAGATGAGCGGACAGTGAGGTGGATTGAGAACTGCCTGGAAGGCAGAGCTCAGGGGGTCATCATCAGTGGCGTGCAGTCTAGTTGGAGGCCTGTGGCTAGTGGCATCCGCCAGGGCTCTATACCGGGTCCCAGGCTGTTCAACTTCTTCATCAGCAACCTGGATGAAGGGACAGAGTGCCTCCTCAAAAAGTGTGCTGATGAGACCAAGGTGGGAGGAATGGTTAATACAGCTGAGGGCTGTGCTGCCACACAGAGAGACATGGACAGGCTGGAGGGCTGGGCAGAGAGAAACCTCTTGAGGTTCAACAAGGACAAGTGCAGAGTCCTGCACCTAGGGAGAAATAACAGTACAAGCTGGGGGCTGACCTTCTGCAGAGCAGCTTCTGCAGAGAAGGACCTGGGAGTGCTGGTGGATGACAAGCTGACCATGAGCAAGCAATGTGCCCTTGTGGCCAGGAAGGTCAATGGTATCCTGGGGTGCATTGGGAAGACTGTTGCCAGCAGGTCGAGGGAGGTGATCCTGCCCCTCTACTCAGCCCTGGTAAGTAGAGTAATCATCTCGAGTGCTGCGTCCAGTTCTGGGCTCCCCAGTCCAAAAGAGACATGGAGCTACTGGAGAGAGTGCAGTGTAGGGCTATGAAGATGATCAGAGGGCTGAAACATCTGCCCTATGAGGAACATCTGCGAGAGCTGTGCCTCTTCAGACTGGGGAAGAGAAGACTGAGGGGGGATTTTATCAATGTGTGTAAGTACCCGAAAGGAGGATGTCAAGTGGACGAGGACAAACTCTTTTCAGTTGTCCCATGTGACAGGACAAGAGGTATGGGCAGAAACTGAACCACAGGAAGTTCTGCCTGAACGTGAGGGGAAATTTCTTCACTGTGAGAGTGATGGAGCACTGGAACAGGTTGCCCAGAGAGGTTGTGGAGTCTCCTTCTCTGGAGACCTTCAAAGCCCACCTGGATGCAGCCTTGTCTAACATGGTCTAGGTGAGCCTGCTGGAGCAGCGGGGGGTTGGACTAGATGATCTCCAGAGGTTCCTTCCAACCTTACTGATTCTATGGTTCTCTGACATCAGCCCTTCCATCTGTAGCCTGGCCACGGAAAGCATCCTGCTCCTGAGAGCTCCAGGGAAGAAGACTCCCACCACAGGCCTGTGCCACCAGCCCTGTGCTACCTGGCCCGGACTTCTGCTGCCCGTCCACCCTCTGCTGTGCTTTCCCCAAAGAAGCAGCCCTGTCTCTTCACCATGTGTCAGTGTCTTTTCTTTGGGAAAACAAATTGGTGGAAAACTCAGGCCATGAAGGAATCAGGCTCAGCCTGGGAGGGGCAGGGCACACACTCACTCCAGCAGTCTGTGCAGCCACAAGATTCCCCTCTTGCAGCAGTCAGAGCAGTGCTGGGAAATGCTCCTTGGCCAGGGGACAAAGCTGCTCCGCCCTGCAGCCTCCCCTGCCACGCTCAGGAGGGAGGAGCCTCTGGGCAGCCTGTTGTGGTGTTGTGTGGCCAGCCATGGCCCTTGGCTGAAGCTGCTGGGGAGAGCAGGTGCCTACTCACCCTGCTGCCCCCATTGGAGCAGGGCAGCTGCCAGGGAGGTGCTGGGATGGGTGGCTCTGGCAGGGCAGCCAGGCAGCTCCCAGGTCCTGTGTACCTTTTTGGCTGGAGTCTGCAGAGCAGGAGCCTGGGCTGGGGCCTGGTGTGCTGGAGAGAGAGAGAGTGGTCTTGCTCTTGACCTCTTTTTCTTTCCTGTCATCCTGTGGGGCTCTGCTTCTGCACAGGCAATGCTGTTTTGTTGCCTGGAAGTGCCAGAAGCTGTCAGTGAGGAGCAGAGCCCTGCCCAGGCTGAGGAGGGAGGCAGGAGGCAGGTGTGGGAGGAGGTGTCAGGTGAGTGCCCCAAAGCGAGGAGTGAGCAAAGCTCAACTGTGCCCTGGCTGTGGGGTCTGAGCAGCCTGTTGGAGAGGTGGTTGTGCCCTGTAGAGCCTGAGCGGGGGGCCCTTGCTGCTTGCTGGAGGCAGGGGGATTGCAGGGGCATGTGCAAAGCCCCTGTGAGCGAGGTGGTGGATGTGAGGCTGCTTTGGGGGTCATGTGATGTGTACAGGCTGCTGGTGCTGCAGAGGCAGCAGCTGGAGCTCGCTGTGCTCAGGGGAAAGGGCACTAGGTGGAAAGAAGCAGGAGCCCAGCTACAGGCGGGGCAGGTCAGTCCTCAGGACTTGTCTTGTGCTGTCCATGCTGGGAGCCTGCGGGCAACCCCTTTGCTGAAGGTGCTGGTGAGAGCTGGTGTCTGCCTCTTGCCCTGGAGCCCTCACGGGGTGGGAGGAGTGTTTCTGTGAGTGCCCTGTGCTCTCGGGGCAAAGGGGTGTGAGGCCCAGTGCTGGTAGCAAGGCAGTGCTGGAGGCTGCTTTGCTGGGGTTCTGCAGTAATACATGCTCTCTGTCCTCCTAGGTCCTTGGTGTTGTGAGATAGCTGGTGTTTTGCCCCATGGCCTCCTGTCCAGCTGCCAGCTGGCCCCCTTTTGCGACCGTCTGGGCTGAGGCCCTCCTCCCCGTTCTGTTAGTAAGCAGCGAAGTACGCTGTGGTGCTGCCATAAATGACTTCTGAGCATTGTCCAAAGCAGGTGGGGCTGAGTTGTGCCATCCTGCTGGGGAGAGGGCCCCTTAGCGGGGACAGCAATGGGAGGAGCAGGGTTAGAAATGTCCTTCAGGGCCCTCCGTAGCACAGTGTGGAGCTTTTCTCACTGTTGGGTGCCCAGGGGAAAGACTGGTGACATCCCTGGGCCTTTGGTGAGAGTGATGTGGGTCTGATGATGTTGCCAGCACCCAGTGGCATGTGCCTAGGACTACCACGTGGTCCTGGCAGTCGCTGGCTGAGCTCGGTGGAGGGTGAGAGTGAGCTGTCTGCCTGGTTCCTCCTGAGGACAAATCCCTGGACAATGCTGAACCCTGAATGTCTCTGTGGCTCTTGCTCTGTGTGGCCTCATTACTGGCTGGTGGCCTCTGGCTTTGCAGCTGCGCCAGCTGGGCCTCAGTTGGGTGGGAGGTTCTTGCTGTGGAGCTTTGTGGCAAAGCCAGGGGACAGGTGGGACAGGGCAGGTGAGGCAGGCTGTGTGGTGCCACGGCCCTGGGAGCAGAGCACCGTGCAGGCCTTGGGGCAAGGAGGCTTGGAAAGTGGAGTAACCCCCTCACACAGACCATAGACAAGAAAGCCTTGGCTGTCCCCCAAAGGTCCTCTGTCTCTTGGCAGGCTTTGTCGTGCCCACAGGCATCAGGGCTTGGCCTCAGTCTTGGAGGGGGAAAGGGAGATGTGCTGAGCCGCATGGGGTTAAATGTGCTGGGAGCAGAAGAGACAGGTCCTGCTGGAGGTTTTCTTAGCGCAAGCGGGAGCAGTGCAGTGAGGCTGGAGTTTGTGGAGAAGAGGCCGAGCAGAGCCAGGCAGGACTCAACCCCCTGAGACCCCCAGGCATGTAATTCCCAGGAGCTGGCCAAACACCCTCAGCTTCCCTGGGGACAGGCTGGCTGCTGGGACAGGTGCAGCTGCAATAGCTATGAGGAGCTCTGCAGGCTGGAGGGAAACCCTGGCTTGAGGAGAAAGCATGTGGGCAGCTGTGCTTGCTGCACCTGCAGCAGGACAAGCATGAGAGACCAGAGAAGGCAAGAAGTCACGCTGCAGGGTCTCATCTCTTTGGCTGGCTGCTCTGCCCAGCCTGCAGCCCTCAGCACTGAAATGCGAGTGGGTATCACAGCCCTCAGGCAGGACCAGGTGGACTACAAACCGCAGCTGCCAGAGCCACTGGAGCCCACCATCAGTGAGCGCTGCGCCCTGAAAGTACTGTTACTCGGGGTGTGCAGGTAGCTGAGCAGGAATAAAACAAGTATTGAAACAGAGTCACGACAATTGTGTGATCTGGCTGTACCAGATAGCAGCTGGAGCGTGTGGCCGTTTCTGCCAGGGCAAGAAATGAAGCTGGCCAGATTCACTGGGGCAAACTGCAGCTTGTACGAGAAGACTGACTGGTAGGAGCCTCTGCCCTTACAGAGCTTCCCTCCAGGAAAGGCCGTGAGGATCCAGAAAGCAGGACCACAGCAGGTTTCAGTTGGAAGGGGTCTCTGGTGCTCATCTCATTGCCTCTTTCTGGAGTGCGGTCACCTAGAGCAGGTTGCCCAGGACTACGTCCAGTCAGGTTTTGACTGGCTTCAAGGAGACTCCGCTCTGTCTGTGGACAACCTGTTGCAATGCTCAGTCACCCTCCCGGCCCAAAAGGTTTCTCTTGGTTTTGACCAGAACATGCTCTTTTTCAGTTTGTGCCCGTTGCCTCTCGCCCTGGCACTGGCACTGCTGGCCAGAGCCCGGTGGAGAGCCAGAGCCGAGCAGTGATGGCCATGGGGGGTCTTAGAGCAGGCACCACCTCTATTCTAGCCCGGGAGAAGAAGGGCCTTGAAGGAGAGCAATCACTGGGTGTCAAACCTCCTCCCAAAGGTGTCAAATCTGTTTTTGGAAAGCCTGGAGCCTCTCATGCCTGTGCAGAGCTTTGGGCTCTGCTGCACAGGTGCCTGCATGGGCAAATCCTGTGGTGCCTGGCCACATGGAATCACAGTCCTTGGCGTGCAATGGGCAGCCCAGCAGTTCCTCCTCTCTGTGTGCTTTAGGGCAGGCAGCAGAGCAGAGTAATGTGTGCAGCCTTGCCCAAGTCCTGTGCTGGGAAGACCCTGTGTCCGGCAGTGCAGCATGCCACCAGCAGCTCCGGGCTGCTGGGCTGCTCAGATGCTCCTGAAGCATCAGAGCTCACTTAACGGAACTCAGGATTAGCTCACAATTCAGTTCTTACTTTTTAATAACTTCCTCTGCCCGGCACCCGAAGCCCCAGGCCAGGCTCCTGCCCTGCAAACTCCCACCAAAAAGGCACACAGGGGCCGAGAGCTGCCTGGCTGCCCTGCCAGAGCCACCCATCCCAGCACCTCCCCAGCAGCTCCCTCTGCGCTGTCCTGCTGCCATGGGGGCAGCAGGGTGAGCAGGCGGTTGCTCCCCCAGCAGCTTCATCCAAAGGCCATGAGATGCCACACAACCTCTGCGTGGTGGAGAGGCAAGGGCAGGGATGTGCCCGCAGGGCAGTGTCCTCAGGGCTAACACTGAGGTATCTGTGCTGTGCTGTGAATCAGACTTGCCACACAAAGTGCAACCTGCCCCTCACAGTTTGGCCAGGGCTGGTCAAACTTGGCCTTGGAAGAAACTCCCCCATGCCCCAGACACTGTCAAGTCTGCTACTGCATCTGAGCAGATCCTGTCAGGTCACACAGACCCCATTAATTACAAGGTTTCCATACCAGCTTTCTTCTTCCCAGAGCAGCTCTTACTGCTCACCCACCTGCACACCCCAGCCGGTAGTACTCACGGGGGGCAGCCCCTTGCTGGTGGTGGGCACCAGCCGCTCTGGCCACTGCTACTTCTGGCCTGCAAAGTCTGCCCAGGGGCTCCAAGGGACTGGGGATCTTCTTGGAGTTCAGGGCCAAAGGCCATGGGCTGGGAAGAGCGACCAGCATGGACCTTCTGCAGCCAAAGAGCTGAGACCTCCGAGCATGTGGGGATGTGCATGGCTGCCCTCTTCTCTCCCAGAGCAGCCTCCTCCCAAAGCACATGGACAGCTGCGCTCGCAGTGGCCCCTTTAATCTCAGGGCATCCCTAGAGCCGTGCTGGAGCTGGTCTTGCACAGCAGGTGGAGAAAGCCTCTTGGCCTCTTCCCCACCTTCCACCATTCTCTTCTTCCCTGGTCTCCTCTGCCTAGATCCCCCATGGCTCCAGCACGCAGCAAGGGAGCTCTTCCATGCCCCCCTCCTTTTAGGACACACAGGGCTCAAGCAGTCCTCCAGGAACAGAGCGCTCACACCCCACAGCCAAGGCATGGTGGAGCTTTGCTCACTCCCTGCCTTGGGGCACTTAACACATGCCCTCCTGCACATGTCCTCCTCCTCCCTCCTTTCTCTGTGACCATCCTGCACAGGGCTGTGCCCCTCGCCAAGGACTTCTGCTGCTTCAGGGCAATGACAGAGCTCTGCTCAAAACCCCAGAGCCCAGGACTGCCAGGACTCCCTGTGTCAGGCAGTGCGGCATGCCACCAGCAGCTCCGGGCTGCTGGGCTGCTCAGATGCTCCTGAAGCATCAGAGCTCACTTAACGGAACTCAGGATTAGCTCACAATTCAGTTCTTACTTTTTAATAACTTCCTCTCCCCAGCACCCGAAGCCCCAGGCCAGGCTCCTGCCCTGCAAACTCCCACCAAAAAGGCACCCAGGGGCCGAGAGCTGCCCAGCTACCCTGCCAGAGCCATGCATCCCAGCACCTCCCCAGCAGCTCCCTCTGCGTTGCCCTGCTGCCACGGGGCCAGCAAGGTGAGTTGGCAGCTGCTCTCCCCCGCAGCTTCAGCCAAAGGCCATGTGTTGCCACACAACCTCGGCATGGAGGAGAGGCGAGGGCAGGGATGTGCCACAGGGCAATGTCCTCAGGGCTGATGCTGAGGTATCTGTGCTGTGGCTTTGCACAGCCTAGTGGCCTTCCAGCCCCTCTTCTAGGACACGCAGGGCTCAAGCAGTCCTCCAGGAACAGAGCGCTCACACCCCACAGCCAAGGCATGGTGGAGCTTTGCTCACTCCCTGCCTTGGGGCACTTAACACATGCCCTCCTGCACCTCCCTCCTTTCTCTGTGACCATCCTGCACAGGACTGTGCCCCTCGCCAAGGGCTTCTGCTGCTTCAGGGCAATGACACAGCTCTGCTCAAAACCCCACAGCCCTTCTGCACAACTGCTCCATTGCTCAGTGACCCCCACAGTAAACCAGCTTTTTCTTCAGATTCACACACAGTATGCTTGCACTTCACTTTGTGCCCCTCACCCCTCAGCGTGTCACTGGGCACCACTGACAAGAGTCCTGCTCCAGCCTCTTGATCCTCTCCCACCAGATATTTATACCCATCGATAAGCTGCTCCCCCATTTGGCTTTTTCCTTTTTTGGTGCCTGAAGAGCTCTGCTCGTGGAGGGGCTGGAGCCTCTATGGCTGCAGCCTTGCCCTGGCCAAGGAGCCTCTCCCAGCATGAGAGCTGACCTGGCTGCTGGAGCCAGAGCATATCGGCAGCCTGGTTGCTCCTGGGCTCAGCCACACCAAGGGAAGCCAGCGCTGGCGAAGGGCCAGCTCTGGGTCCTTCCTCCTGCAGAACAGGTCACAATTCTCAAGGCCACTGCACACTTCCATTCCTTCCAAGGCCTGTTGTAAGGGGAAACGAGGGGCTGCTCTGACTGCTGGAAGAGGGGAATCTTGTGGCTGCACAGACTGCTGGAGCAAGTGTGTGCCCTCCCCCTCCCAAGTTGAGCCCGATACATTCCCGGCCTGAGTTTTCCCCCGATTCATTTGCCCAAAGAAAAGACAATTCACGTAGTGAAGAGACAGGGCTGCTTCTTTGGGGAAAGTGCAGAAGACGGTGGACTGGCAGAACAAGGCTGGGCCGGGCCGGGCCTGAGGGCTGGAGCTGTCCTGCAGGCAGGGAGAGAAGCCAGGAGCCGGACCCTACCCGGCCCCTGACTTCCCATACATTCAGGTGGTCCAGGTGGCCAGAGCAGCCTGGCATCAGGACGTGGCTGAGTTCTAGCAGCAAACACAGCCTCCACGCAGAGGACAGTGCCACCGCTCACACGCTCTCCTTAGGTGGTAGCACAGGCCTGTGGTGGGAGTCTTCTTCCCTGGAGCTTTCAGGAGCAGGATGGTCTGCGTGGCCAGGCAACAAATGGAAGGGCTGACATCCTCCTGCAAGCTCTGCAGGGCTGAGAGAGAAAGGACCAGAGCGGAGATCAAGGACCCATATCTGCATGGACCCCAGGCATCCCCTGCTGGCACGGCCAGTTCCACCCAGCTCTTCCCACTGCTAGGAGGCAGCAGGAGGGACAAATGGATCAGCTGGGAGCTGCTGGCCAGCAATGTTCTCTCTGCTCTACCCACATCGCCCCTGGTCCGCACAGGGAGCAGAGTCCTCCTCGGCTAGAGTAGGGGTGGGAGCTCCTTGTCCAGCATCTGTCTTCCTCCCACCAGCCCTGGTGGACACGCTACTGCCCTCACTGACCTTTGCAGATGTCCTCCAGCTTCTCCTTGCTCTGGATGCTCAGGTGCTGCGCCACAAGCCCTAGGCACACACAGAGGCCCCCATAAATCTTGCTCCACAGCCCATGCCCAGCAGCAACCCTGATGCCAGCCGGCCCACCCATGCTCCTTCCTCCCTTCAGACAGTGCTGACCCCAGGGCATTGCTGTGAGGGATAGGAGGAGACTCCCAAGAGCCCCATATGTGTGGACAGAGATGGGAGAAGGTGACACAGAGCCCTTGGGTGCCCAGGCCCTGCATCAGGCACTGGGGGCCACAACAGCCACAGGGCTGCTTCTTGCTGCCAGCACAGCAGCCACAGCCGAGCTGCCCCGGGACAGAAAGGGATGCCAGCAGTTGGGGCTCACCAGTGAACCTCACAGCCGCCTCTCGCAAGGACTCCTGGGGGCTCTGCAAGTACAACAGGCTCTCGCGCAGGTGCTCTTCTGCTCTCCTGCCCCTCGCCAGCTGGGGAGATTACAAGGGCACAGGCTTGGCACACACCCTCCCCGTGCAGCCACGCAGCCCCTCCGCCCGGGACCAGCCTCCCCCTGCCAGCTCGCTCATGACTCCCGTGCACAGGCTGGCCAGTTCTGAGCTCTGGAGGGAGCAGAGGGCAGGCTGCTCCCCAGGCATGCTGAGGTACCCTCCTGCTGCAAGGCCTGGCTGGGCCAGGGGCAGCTTTAGCAGGCCCCGTAGAAGACTTCTTCTTCTGTAGAAGAGCCTGCCGGAGCAGCGTGCTTCGAGAAGGGCAGCATGAGTACTGCTCCCAGAGCTGCCAGCTGGGGCAAGGGGCACAGTGGCCTGCCCCACACCCTGGGCACAGAGCGGGATAGGCCTTGTCTGGGCTGGGCTCGGGGGCTGTGCAGCCGTCCTTACCAGGCACTCACTGATCTTCCATGTCTGCGCTGTCTCTGCCAGGTGTCTGAGCTGCTTCCACTTAAGGAACTTGGCAGCGCATCGAGGGCTTCCTGCGAGGTCTACACAGCACCAGAGACAGGGAGATGCCACCACAGCCCAGGGGACAAGAGCCTGCATCCCCTCCTCTTGGCAAGCCTCTGGGCCCTCCCTGCCTCACCATGGGAAGCGGCAGCCGCTGGACACTGAGTCTGCCATGGGGTTCAATGCCCCAGGCAGAGAGTAGGGAGCAACAGGCCACCTAGGCTTTCTGAATGTGGGTGCTGGGCTCCCTGGCTGCTTCCAGAGCTTGGCACCTGGGACGCAGGGCCTGACCGTTCCCCTCACTGCATCTCCCAAGGAGAGGAGGTCCTGGAAAGGCCCATGCCCGGCTTCTCAATCTCTGCTTAGAAACTTCTAAGCCCCTGCTTAGAAATCCATACCTGCCCCATGCTTGGGCTCTCATCATGCGCGTGGAAGAAGAGTGGGAGCAGGCTCCTGTGTACTTGCTGCTTCAGCTGATGGTCTCTAGTGCCCACCACAATCTCCAGCATATCTTTGAAGAGCTTCATGGAGAGCTCTCGCACGCGGCTAGGCTCCTGGTAGGAAGGAAGAGGGGGCAGCTCAGCACTGGCTGCTCCAAGCCTATGGTCTCTCTCGCACACAGGCTTGCTCCTGGTGCTGCGGGACCAAGCGCAACAGGGAGCAGCTGAGGGCAGAGAGGGCACTGGAGCAACGCAGTCCTATAGGCCAGGACACCAGGCACAGGAGAACCTGCCACAGCCGTGAGCCCTGCACGCAGCCTCACAGGCACACAAGCAGGGCCCTTTGCTCTCCCCCCCAGCCTTACGTATTCAAAGAGTGGCAGGAGCGTCTTTGCCAGATGCAGAGCGATGCGGGTGACCTTCTGCTTGCCCAGGAGGTGCACCATGTTTCTGAGCACCACCAGGGCCTTAGTGCCGATGTCTCTATCTGCATCCCACAGTTGCTCCATGATGCCTGGCAGCAGGAACTGCATTTTTCTTACCTGTGTGAAACACAATCTCATTTGCTGAAGAAATAGAGGACTGCCCTGACAAAAATGCCCGGCTATTAGACTCCAGCTTGCCCTCTGGCTTCCCAGAAGCTGGCAGGGCAATTACTGCAGCCACCTGCTGCCAGGCAGGGCTTACTGGCAAAGCCATGGCGGTGTGGGGCGCAGGGAGGTGGGAGAGGGCAGCACCGGTTCCTCTCCACCTGACCAGTCGCCCCCTGTGTGTCTTCCCCAGCACCCCCCGCCCAGCCCCACGCTGCCTGCACAGCTTCACCGCCTGTCCCCTACTCACCGCCTCTGGATCCCCGCCCAGCAGGACAAGGCCTCTGAGCACCAGCCCGCGCATGACCTGACTGTTGCTCCGCAGATAGCTCGCAAAGAGGATCAGGACGTTATCATCCTCTACGTGAAGGTCTGGGCAAGCCAGCAGCTGAAACACACGTTGCAGGGAGACGCTGGCAGAGCTGGCACGACTCCCTGCCTTGGGCAGTGCTGCAGCC